>NC_056744.1:836642087-836942087 GCF_019279795.1 Protopterus annectens
GAGCGAATAGAGTGGTGAGTTCAGGAATTTCCTTAAGGAGATATTCCTGGATGCACTTGTGTGACTTTGCAGAACCTTTTAAGTCTTCCTTTGTTAATACCACCTTCAATGGCTCATCCTTGTTCGGGCCAAAAGTCAAGGACACTCTTACCAGGTGTGAGCAAGAAGGAGAGGCTCTGTCTGCTGTAGGGGTCTGTTTTTCTCTACCTTCTAAACCTTACCCAAAAGGTTAAAAGGGAGGAAAAATGTGGTTCTGAAAATCCCAAAGAGCTTTTCAAGACATATGTGGTGATTCCTCCCTCAGTGGCAGTGGGAGAAGCAGTAATGGAAGACACCATCAATGCAGCAGAGGGTGTCTGCAGAATCAGGGTGACAGGGAGTCATTCCGTGGTATGCCCTTTCAGCACTTCTAAAAGGAGGCCCATCTGTCCCTCTCTAGAGGCATTTGGGGGTCACTTGTCTTTGTCCCCAGATGCCTGGCTAAAGATAACAAAAGACAAATGGGTGCAAAGTATCATATCCAGAGGCTACACTATACCCTTTTCCTTTCCTGTCTCAAACATAAAAACATTCCAGACATTCCACCCAGTCAAAGGGAACAGGCAACTCTAGAAATTCAAAAGTTGCTAGACAAAAGACTCATCCAAACAGTCCCCACAGACCAAATAGGATCATAGATTAGTACTAAGCTAACTGCCCTTGGGAACCATTTTAAGCTTAGCCAATTATCCCTTGTGAGACTCAAACCCTGCACCTTGTGTTTGTAAGGCAAACACCTTAACCATTAGGCCACCCTCCCAACCCGATCCAGAACTTACTCAAGATTATTTTTAGTGCCAAAGAGAACAGGGGACTAGAGACCCATACTGGATCTCAGCAGACTGAACAGGTGTGTAAAAAAAAACAAATTTCCAGATGGTGATACTGCAGTTAGTATTTCTGCTTCTGGGAAAAGATGATTGGATGTGCTGTATAGACCTCCAGGATGCGTACTAGCACATAAAAATGGACAGGCCATCCAGGAGTCATCTGCACTTTCGGCTGGGAGCCAGTCACTACCAGTTTCGGGCTCTGCCCTTTGGTCTCACTACAGCCCCCAGAGTGTTCACCAAGTGTATGGCAGTAGTCATGGTTCACCTGAGATGCCTAGGATTCAGAGTGTTTCTGTATCTAGATGACTGGCTCCTAACTGCCACCACCAAGCATCTACTAACACAAGCAAGATACACCACCATGCAACTTTGTTCTCACCTGGGGATCACAATAAATTATGAAAAATCTGCCTTGTTGCCATCTCAGTGTATCATTTTTATAGGAGCAGGTCTAGATACAAAACAAATGATCAATAACCAAAGAAAGGAGTTTTCACCTCAAAAAATAAACATAAGGCGTAGTTCCAGGACAATAAAGGCTGTCTTCCGCTAATGTAAGACCTTCCTTCCACAGATGTTTTGTATAAATTAAAACTATTCCACTTCTTTTCCAAGAATAAAATCCACAGTGTTGTAATGAACCACTTTAATATATAATAAACTAAAACAAAAAAAGTTTACACAGATTAAGCGCTTTCATCTCTCCATGGAGACTTCATCAGAATCATCTAGTAACCATTCTAAAATCATTTTATATATCTTTACATTCACTATCATTGGTTGGCCATTTAGTACTTCAATTATCCAATTATTCATTTGTATAGTCATGCTGATGTTTCACTTCAGACCTTCTGGTCTGAAAAATAATATGCAGTACCACAATTTCAGCTCGCTTGGTCTTTCAAACTCTAGGATCAATGTCAGCAGCAATAACCTTAGTACCTTTGTCCAGATTTTATATGAGGATTCTCCAATGGATGCTAGCAACACAATGGTCAATATGTTGCCAATCCATGTCAACTCAGATATGAATCACTCAGATATGCAAGAGAGATCTCAGGTGATGGAGTCAATCAAATCATGCTCTTCAAGGCCATCCATTCATTTCCCCTCAGCCCACAACCATAGTGATCACGGACACTTTCCATTTGGGGTGGGGGCACTTTCTGGGGAAAACAGTCCAAGGCACTTGTTTCCCCAAAGAGGCCAACTTGTGTATCGATGTCCTAGAGATGAGAGCAGTGCTCTTAGCATTGCAGACATTCCAGGATTCTCTCCCGCCAATTCAAATGGACAATATGTCAGTAGTTTGGTACATCAGCAAACAAGGAGGGACCAGATCATATCCCTTGTGTCGAGAAGCACTCAGAGTGTGGCAGTGGGTGCTCTCATCCATCCACTTTCTTATAGCAATGAACATTCAGGTGAAGTTCAATGTGATAGCAGACAAACTGGGCAGGTATATTCTTCTGTCTTAGAAGTGGTCTGTCAACAAGAAAGTGACAGGAGTGATTTTTCATCAATGGGGCCAGCCTTGCTGCAATCTTTTTTCTTCCCCAAACAACAAATGCAGCAGCTATTTTATCTTAATCCCCCCACGGGGGAATCACTGAGGGATGCTTTACTTTATGATTGGCCCCCCGGACTACTTTTTGCTTGCCCACCAATCCCATGATTTCAAAATTTCTGCAGAAAGTTGTCAAATTGAGCAAAATCATAATCATCCTCATTGCACCTTACTGGCTTTGACAAAATTGGTTTCCCTTCCTTTGGCCTCACTTACTCAACCAACCTTGGATTCTGGATCCAATTCAAGACCTCTTGTCTTACCTGATGGACATGATCCATCTAGACATTTCAAACCTCAGGTTTCTCCAATTCCATTAGTACCCAAACAACTGATGTTCTCTTCCCCTGTCCAACATACTTTTATCTTCCTATAAGCCTTCAACACGAAAACTCGATGCAAGTAAATGGAAAGGATTTGTTTACTGGGCACAGCAAAATCATATTGACCCATTCTCAGCTCCAATACACAGCATGCTTGAGTTTTTAGCTTTACTTTTTAAAGAAGGTGATAGTTCCTCAACTATTAAGGTTCAACTAGCAGCAATATCAAATTTCCACACTGGGTTTGAAGGTTCTTCAGTAGCCTCTTAACAACTGTGCAGAATTTTCTTGTGAGGCACTCTTCTTTTGAGAACCCCATTTAAAGATCCTACTCCCCCATAGGATCTTAATCAGGTACTGCAGGCACTAATGTATTCCCCATTTGAACCAGCAGCTAAACATGAGCTTAATTATCTTTTTTTGGAAAACTGTTCTAATAGCAGCTATTACCTCTGCTGCATGAATTTCAGAGATTCAAGCCTTGTCTTCAAAACCTCCATACTTGATATTTCACAAGGATAGAGTGAGGCTGTCAATAAATGCCTCCTTCCTTCCCAAGCTGGTGTCAGAATCTAATATGAATCAATCCATTAATTTGCCAGAATTCTTTTCTAATTTTGCAAACAAGGGTGAATACATATTACATTTATTGGATGTTCACAGGCAATTACATTTCCACCTGCATAGAACAAAAGAGATCAAAAAAACAGACCAATTGTTTGTTTCCTTTGCAGAACTGAAATTAGGTAAACCATTGGCAAAAGTAACTTTAGCCAGATGAATAACTGATTGTATTTCATTAACATATGACAAATTGGGTATTACCTTGCCAAAACAGTTATAAACTCATTCAACTAGATCCATGGCAACTTTTTCAGTTTCTCTCTCTAGAGCTTCCATGGACGATATATGTGCAGCAGCAACTTGGGCTACTCTCTGTACCTTTGTTTCTCATTACAAATCAGATCTGGTCTCCACAGGTAAAGCATCATTTTGTTCAGCTGTGGTCAGGAATATCCTTTGTTAAGAGTCCACCCAGGATTATAGATAGCTAAGGACTCTGTCCCAACAGTTGAGGAGAGAATAAAAATTGACAGCATCAGTGTAGATCAGAGTGTGTGTTGTACCTTTAAGAGCCATTCCAGTCAGTGAGCATGTGCATATAAGTACTGAGCGCATGCAAACAAAAGTGCCATTTTGAGTGAGCAGCCAGAGTGAAAGCATGTAAGTGTGTAGCAGTCAGTCAGTTAAAGTTTAATGTTCCAGTAATCATCCAGATGTGTTTGTGTGTAATAAACTACTTAAATGAACACCTAAGCCTCATTGTCTTATTTGAATACACAAGATGAGTGACATGGTGTCAGAATGGGATCCAAAGTCAAAGCCATGAGGCGCGCAGTCAATAATAGAGGAATACACAGGAGTGGATCATCCAAAGCTCAAATGATTCGCAAACAGGTCAGAAACAAATTTCCAGGTACTAAAAAGTGATTAAATGATTTTTACACAATGAATATAAAACAAAGCATTCATAACAAATTTCTAATTAAATAAAATGTTTGAAACTGTGACATATTGATAAAAATATTCAAAATAGTTATGAGACTGCTCAAAATAACTTCTGAATTGCATAAAATGTATATAAAAGGGAAAATGAGCATTTTTTTTTGCACTGTACTACTTTTTTTGCATTTACCAAAGCTATTCAAAGTATCCTAACTGTGCAAAGTGCTGGCAAGTGTGTGCAGTATTACAGTGTAGTTATTTTGCAAAGTACAATCATTTCAAAGAGATTATTGTGCATTTGAATATTATTACAAGTACCTGGTGTGTGAATGCTTGAACATAATTACAAGGGCTAAGTTTGCACTGTGTCTAAAATCAATTTGTTGGCATGGCAGAAGGATTTTGTAAATCCAGTCTACTTGTGTAGTTCTGTTTGATAATAATGTTGCAGAAAATTGGAGTGTTTGAGCAAGAGTATGATATTTTCATACAGGCTCCCTTTTCTGATAAAGACGCATGTACAAAAGCATTTATTCTGTTTTATTTAGCTAGTTCAGAAGCCATTGAAAGAGAGCATTCATTTGTGTATGCCCCCACTGTGTATGCAGGGAAGGGGGAAGACCGCTAAATTGTGGTACCAGCTGAAACGTGGCAAGATCCTGAGTGCTTAAAACATAAATTGATAGAAGTGTGTAACCCCCAAACAAATATTACAATGGAAAGGCACTTATTTTACACAAGAGATCAAAAGCCTGGTGAAACATTTGCAGCATATTTAACTGACTTGAGAAATAAGGCAAAAACATGCAGATTTGGTGATCTGAGAGATAAGTTGATAAAAGACAGGCTTGTGTGTGGTATTAAAGATGATACAGTGAGAAAGATTTTGCTTTGAGACAGTGATTTAACATTAAACAATGCCATAGAGATTTCTCAGATATATGAGCTCATAGAAAAGTGCACAATATGCTCACAAATGAGAAAAGCATGCTTGCAGTGCCTTCCAGTGCTAATGTTGATTGTTTACAGCATGAGGTTAAGAGATACAGGCCTATGGGCAAGGCCACACCCTGTGCCTCCCTAGCAAAATCCATGGTCACTGCAGCAACACCTGGAGCAGCTACAGTACAACCCAGGGCACATTCAGTACAGCAGAGGGGTGACTCAGTAAAACCTGTGACTAGCCTCATAGTAAACTGTTGTAATTGTGGTGGAAACCATGAACCAAAGTGAGAAAAGTACTTAGCTTTTGGCCAGCAATGCCACACATGTTAAAAGTGGAATCATTTCAAAAGGTCTTGTAAATATAAAGGGGCACATTCTTGTATTAAGAGAAAGTATTCAGAGGTAAGGTGATCAATTAGAAAGCTGTGACACTACTTTTTATGCTGATGGCATGTCTGTGCTTGGTGAAATGGTTAATGCAGTAGATTTGTGGGCAAAGAGTGAAGTATTTTGTACTGTTCGGATTAATGGAAGACCTGTAGAGCTCAAAGTTGATACTGGTTCAAAGTTCAATGTTATGTCAGCAGAAACATTTGCTAGAGTAAAAACTGGAGAAAATCTTGATTTGGCAAAGTGTGTGAAGCTTGTTGCTTATGGTGATGAAGAAATTCAAACTGAAGGTTCAGTAGTGCTTTCATGTTATTCTACTGGGAACAGCTATGAGTTGCAGTTTTACATAATCAAGAGAAACATGCAGTCATTATTAGGCCTCAAAGACAGTTTGAAAATGGGACTGCTTTCATTTAATAATGAAGTCCACATGTAAGCATGAGTGATAACAGCTTGAATTTCATACAAACTATTTTTTCTGGGTATGCTGATATTTTTAAAGACAAACTAGGCAAACTCCCAGTTGTGCAGGGGTGGCCCGTGCTATTGGACTGCAGGACTGCAGCCCCCCTCAGCTGTAAAATAAAGAAAAGAAAAGAAAAAGAAGAAAATAAAAGAAAAAGAAAAGATTAAAAAAATTTAAAAAATCTCAGACTTTCGCACATGTGCACTAGTCCGGACTGCTGCTGAGACAGTCTGGAGCATGGAGCATGCGCAGACTGTCTCAGCAGCAGTCCAGACTGGGAAACATGTAGAAGTCTATGCAGTTTTAACTGCATAGACTGTCGCTGGGAACAGGTCGGACCCGGACTGCAACGTCAGCAGGAGATCTCACGGGGATGTAATGGTAAGGAGTCTCATCGGGGATCTCACGGGGATGTGCTCGAACACACCAGCTATGGGATGTATGTAATGGCCCCAGCTATATAGATCGCGGACAGGGGAGGGGATCTACATCGCACTATGGAAGGTAAGAGGAACAAAGGGGGTGTGTGTGTGTAAATGCCCCAGTTGTTAGGTGGCTAGAACAAACTCATGGTGGTGTGGTAGGGAATACCTCAGGCTTGAAACCTGTACCTTGCATGCAGGTGTTAAGGACCTGAATTCCCTACCCACCACCATTTGTAAAGAAATTGCAGATTTTTGCCTCATATTTGATCTGATTTGTTCCACATAATATCTGTGGTTTCTAAATGTTGCAATGCTTGATATTTGATGGTGCAGTGGTAGCATTGTGGCCTCACAGCTGCAGGTTCTCAGGTTTGATTCTTGGCTGGGGTACCTTCTGTGTGGGGTCTGCATCTTCTCCTTGTGTTTGTGTGGGTTTGCTTTTGTGTCCTCCCATGTTACAAAGACATGTCTCCATTATTTCTTCCTGGGCCTCTGCTGAAAATTGTTTTTTTGTTCCAAGTCAGACTGCCCTGATTAACAAATGTTAAATAAAATTGACAGGCATTTGAATTTCAGACTTCAGGTTTCTGAATGTTTAATTCCTTACATATGTGATGGTTCAGTGGTAGCATTGTTGCCTCACAGCTATAGGTTTTCTGGTTTGATTCTTGGCTGGGGTGCCTTCTGTGTGGAGTCTGCATCTCATCCCTGTGTTTGGTTTGATTCCTGGCTGGGGTGCCTTCTGTGTGGAGTCTGCATCTCATCCCTGTGTTTGTGTGGATTTGCTCTGGTGTCCTACCATTTTACAAAGACATGTGTCTTCAGTATTTCTCCCTGGGCTGCTGTTGAAAATTGTTTTTGTTCCGTCAGAAGTAAAATTGACAGGCATTTGAATTTCAGACTTCATATTCTTCAGAAAATACATAGTAACACAACCTTGTATTCTAGCAATTTTCTAAGTTTATAAGATGAATATTTGAAATTTGTCCTTATTTTTTGGGACTGTATTACCCCATTATTGGCTTTGTCCAGGTTTTTTGTGCTAAGGTTGACATCCATGGCAAGAACTGAATTCACTGAATTGTTTGAGGGCTGTATTCCCTCATTACTGGGTTTGTCCATGTGTTTTGTGCTAAGAGGTTGACAGCTATGGTGAGAACTGAATTCATTAAATGATAGCCATTTAAGTTTCAGTCTTCCGCTCTTTCACAAAGCAGCTGATTTGGCGTAGTGGTATGTTGCTCTGACTGTTTTGCACAGGGGCCTTGGCAGTAAAATGTATGGTGGTAACACATCATTTTTCTTTCACAAAGCAGGTGATTTGGCATAGTGGTATGCTGCTCTGACTGTTTTGCACAGGGACATTGGTAGTAAAATGTATGGTGGTAACATAGCATTTTTCTTTCACAAAGCAGCTGATTTGGCATAGTGGTATGTTGCTCTGACTCTTTTGCACAGGGACCTTGGCAGTAAAATTTATGGTGGTAACACACCATTTTATTCTAGCAACTTTCCAAGATTATACAAGGAATGTTTAATGTGTCCCTGGGTTTTGGGCTTTTGCCCCCCCCTTAATAAATTTGGCTTTTTTCCTGATTTCTTGTGTTGTGAAGTTAAGATGCAGTTGAGTATTGAGTAGATTTTACAAGGAGCTGAGAGCTGCAGGGGAAGAGAAGTTTAGTGCTGCTTATGCTAAATCAGCGTGCATTGTTAATAGCACAACAGGTTGTGTACTTGCTTTTGATGCAGAAGGTTGTTGGTTCTACTCCCACAAGGGGTGAATGCTGCCGTACTGAAAAAGTTAAGATACTAACTATGAGCCTGTTATCGGTTTGCTATCCATTTCCTATTGCAATATTACTAGCTTATCATTTTTAATGGACTATAGGCAATTTATTCTTCAGGGGCATCAGCCACTTTATTTTTCGATGAAACCATGAAATATAAAGGTGTTTGCTAGCAGCAACCTCTTCATTAGTTACAGATTTATTTAATGTGGAATTATTTAGATGACTTTTTTACTTCTTCAGAGATTGTGCATATTTACTGATAATGGCGGACTGTAGAATTGTGCATATTTACTGATAATGGTGGACTGTAGAATTGTGCATATTTACTGATAATGGTGGACTGTAGAAGTTTGAGTAGACTTTTATGATGGAAATGTCCTAAACTGGGCAGTTTTGTCATTATGGGTGCATGCATTTTGTTTCATTGTTTACTGGAAAGATGTTCTGAACTGGGCAGTTCTGCCACTGGTAAAATGTATTTTTCTTTGAATGTGGGTTTCAATGCTGTTTCAATGAATGTGAGTTTCAAGGGCAGAGAGCGTTTAATGCTAAGTTTGTTTAGCAGATGTCTTAGTGTTTGTGCTGTAAAATGCAAAATAAAACTTTCAAATGAAGTCCAAATCATCATAGAAGTAAATCAGTATGCACATTAGTGTTTATGGTAAATGGGGTGAAATAGCCAAGTAATGGATCATTGGAATGGCTGCAGGGGGAGGCTCCATTCGACCATGATTTTGTGAGGGGGAAGGGCGGCAAACTTAAAGACAGCCCCAAATGAACTATATCTCCCAACTGTCCAGATCTTCAAAGAATGAATAGATTTTTGCTTCTTAATTTTGGTTTGTTCCTCATAAAATTTGTGGTTTTCTGGCAAATCATGTAGGAATTAAGTCACTAAATAATGACACGCTGAGTTTCAGACTTCATAACCTTCAGAAAAATGCATGCTAAAGTAAGACCTGTTCTATCAACTGTCTCAGTTTATACAAGAGCAATTTTTAGTACTGTTTATATGTTCCCCCAATATATTTGGCCTTTTCCAGATTTATTGCATTAACAGGTTGAGAAGTACATGCAAATACATTGCTTTATAGAATTAGGCATAGCCAAACCTCTCAACTGTCCCTGATTTTAGCTCAAAATGTTGCTCTTCCCCCTAATAATACCGCTGCAAAATAGCAATTTTGGAAGAAAACATGGAGGGTTTACAATTAAGAAATAACTGTAATAATCAGAGTTATAGATTACTTTTATTTCAGAAATGCATGTAGATTCTTTAATTTTGTCAGCTGCTCAAGTTAGCAGTACTAATATTAAAGTGTCCCTTCTTTGACAGGTTCCCAGCTGTATTGTGTGGCTATTTTATATTTTTACATCACATTTTTGGTCCATTTTTCATAAAATTGTGTTTTTTTGGCAAAATTGTGTTTTGTTTAGCAAATTAGTGACAAATCATTAAAGACTGAAGTTAGAAAATAATGACAGAGATTTGAGTTTCAGATTTCATACCATTCAGAAAATTCATACTAATGCAAGACCTATTCTATTATCTTTCTAAGTTTATAAGAGCAATATTTAAAAATTGTCCTTATTTTTGGGCCTTTGTCCCACTTCTTTGTATGGCTTTGTCCAGATTTCTTGCTCTGAGGTTGAGAGGTATGACAAATGTGTCAGGGCTATCACAGTCAGCCAGAGACATTTCAAATTGTGACATACTTCTTGCACCCCACTCCCCCATGTAGTGACTCTGGATGTGTCAAAGCAAGGCAAGGAGTAGTTATGCAGTGTAAATGTGCAGAGTATCCCCCCCCCATCCAAGGTATACACAAGTACTAGAGTGGCTTTTCATCTGTCCTTGATTTTTGCAGAATGGTCTGGTTTCTGTCATATTTTTTGTACTGATGATTTATGCTTATTACTCAAAGTGCCTGTTTCTCTGTTTAAGTAGCAATACTTTAATGACCATCAGGTAAGCTTGGCTGAGATCGTAAGATGCAAGTAAGCTTTAATAAGCATACTGTTAAAGAATTGCCAACATTGAAAGCCTTTCTGTTGTTGCCATGTAGAGAATACTTAACTAGATAATGTATAAGCCTTGGGTATTGAAATGCATATGACAGTATTTGTAATAAAGGACAGATTACATTATTTTAAGAAGCTCATTACACTTGGAGACTTCCAGTCATCTCTGCAGGCTTTACCCGTAAACTAAACAGAATGCCAATCGTGTGGTCCATAACCTGTACAGTAATCCTTTTAAGCAATGTATCTTGAGCTTATTTTTGTTTGCTTTTCATTTTTTTTACTTTGATCATGTTTTCCCCATGAAACAAGTAGATAGTTGTCAGGCAGCAGGTCTTTTTTTGGATAAGAAACATTTTTCCAATTGGGGGCATCAGACATTTCTACTTTCAGCATGTTACTTGGTACTTTAATAAAGCTGAATATAAATTATAATTAGAACTGCAGTGCAAGAAGTGGTTTGAGTTGAGTGCTAATTGATTTTGACTGG
Organism: Protopterus annectens; assembly: GCF_019279795.1. Lineage (NCBI taxonomy): Eukaryota > Metazoa > Chordata > Ceratodontiformes > Protopteridae > Protopterus > Protopterus annectens. The sequence goes on from NC_056744.1 coordinate 836,652,884, forward strand.
CATTCCATTAATGTATTTAAAAACTAATTTATTTTTTCATGCCTCACAACCTTTTTGTTTCCATCTAGATATTAAGTAAGCTGTCATGCAGCCAATGCATTGAAATATTTTTATTCTTCTACACTTCATTTTGTCTTGATTGGACTCTCATAATGATGGTTTTGCACCCAGGGCAGTGTATTTAGTTAGTTGTAGTTTTGAGCATAGCTCCTCCCCTTTCTAGTTGGCCACACCCCTTCCCATTGACCCCACCCATTCAGCTGTCTCCTGCAGCCACCCTTTGATTTGAAGTCACCAGCCGCCACTGCAGTTGTGTACTCCATGAAACTAGACCATGAGGTAACCCTAGTCATCAGACCAGCATGGAAAGTTCCAGTAGCTATGAGGAACAGAGTCAAAGCTGAGCTAGACAGAATGGTGCATCTAGGAGTAATTTGTCCAGTAGAAAAAACAACTGAATGAGTATCCTCCATGGTGATAGCTCATAAGAAAATCTCAGATATTAGAATATGTATTGATCCAAGAGATTTTAACAAAGCACTAAAACAACCTCATCATCCTATGTATACAGTTGACGAAGTTGCTGACTGTATGCAAAATGCCACAGTTTTATCTTGGATGCAAAAGTTCATTTTGGCAAAATTTGCTTGATCATAAATCTTCCTTGCTAAACACATTCAGTACACCATTTGGAAGGTACAGATTTTTGAGAATGCCATTTGGAATAAATTCTGCCAGCGAAATCTTTCAACATGCATTGGAGCACATTTTTTTCTGGCTGTCCATGGGCTATTGTAGTAGATGATATTCTAGTAGAAGGCAATGGTGAAGTTGAGCATGATAGAAACCTCAGGAAAGTTCTGGAATGTGCTTGTGAAGTGAATCTTAAACTGAATCCTTAGAAATGTAAGTTCAGGCTAAAAGAAATTACTTATGTGGGTCATTTGTTTACCAGTTTAGGCTTACGACCAGATGTATCCAAGCAAACTGTGATTCTTGAGATGCCAGTTCCAGACAATGTCACACTCTTACGTTTTCTTGACATAGTCATCTATTTGGACAAGTTCATTTCAGATTTAAGTCAACTTTCAGCACCACTAAGAGAGCTGCCATGCAAAGATGTAACCTGGTCCTGGTTAGAACAACACCAATGAGCATTCAATGTCCTGAAACAGAGAATTGCCACCCTACCCACTTTAAGATATGATGTTCACAAGCCAGTAACTCTTTCTTTTGATGCTTCAAAGTTTGGTCTTGGTGCAGTTATTCTTCAAGAGGGTAGACCTGTAATCTATGCATTGAGAACTCTAACCCAAACTGAGATGCAGTACGCACAAATTGAAAACAGGTTTTTGGCAGTTGTTTGTATACTGTTCCATGATTATATTTATGGCCGACCTATTCACATTGAGACTAACCACCAACCTTTGGTCACTATTCTGAAAATGCCTATGTACACAGCTCCTGTGAGATTGCAACATATGATGCTCAAATTGCAAAAGTACAATTTCAATGTTGTTTACACAACAGTTGAACTTCTTTATATTGCTGATACTTTATCCTGATCACCCAGAAGAAAACGCCGAACAACGTGAAAATGAGAAACCTGATTTTGAAGTCATGGAAGTGAGAAATTTTTCTTCCATGTGTCTTGATGAGCTTAGAACTCACACAGCTTCAGATCCAGTTCTTCAGAATCTCAACCACTTCATCAGTCAAGGATGGCCATCGAAGCAATTTATTTTAACCATTAGATGTGCAGCAGTATTTTCCTTACAGAGACGAAATTTTGATGGAAGATGGTATCATCTTGAAAGGTCCAAAAGTGTTTGTCTTTTCGGCTTTTCCCGGTTAGGGGTCACCACAGCGGAACTCCTGTCCGCTAATGATAGGCACAAGAGTATATTAAGATCTTGCATCGTGGCCACCCAGGAACTGATTCTACCAAAAGAAGGGAGTGAGGACTAGTATTTTGGCCTTCTATGTCAAAAGATATTGAGAAGGAGCTTTCTTCTTGTTCTGTTTGTAATAGTACTAAACCATATAAACAAAAAGAACCACTTCAGTTAAGCCAAATTCCTGAACTACTTTGGTCAACAGTAGCTACAGATAATTTTGAACAGAATTCTCAACATTACTTGCTGTTACTAGACTTATTCAGATTGGTTTGAGATTGACCTACTTCCTAACTTTCAGTACTGTCATTATGAAGTTGAAGAGACATTTTTATGTCCATGATAGTCTACACAGAGTCATTTCTGACAATGGTGCACAGTTTATAAGTCAGACATTCAAAAGATTTGCTGAAACATGGGACTATGTTCATATTACTAGTAGTCCTGAATACCCACAATCAAATGGCATGGCTGAACGTGCAGTTCAAAGTGCAAAACAGCTGCTGGAAAAATTCAAATGAGGCAATATTGATATTTTTCTAAACTTGCTTAATCTCAGAAACATTCCTTGTGATAATTTACTTGGTTCACCTGCTCAGAGACTTATGTCAAGACAAACCGGAACCACACTACCAATTAGTAAGAATTTGTTGGTTCCATGTGCTAAAAACAGCAAAGCAGTAAAGCTCAACTTCTAGAAAAGTGTTTGTCCCAAAAGTCCTACTATGACAAAACTAGAAAACCTCTGAATCCATTAAAAATAGGAGAGACAGTGAGGATGCAGACCGCAAAAGGATTTGATCTGATTGGGCTTGTGAAACATTTGTGTGAAGAACCAAATTTGCACATTGTTGAATCGCAAGGGATGGAATTTAGGCAAAAATAGGAAACATTTAATACCGGTGTCCAAACCAGTGTTACAGCATCTTGTCTGTAATGGAGACTCCAATTCTCAGAGTGATTTGTTCAATGTTCCTGTTCCAGAGAACATTTCATCATCTGCTCCTGTTCCTAAAAATATCCCTGAAAATCCTGAAGCAGAACATTCTCAGTGACTGCCCCATTGCTAAACCCAGTTCTTATTATTACATTACAAGGCCATGGCATATCTCAAGACCTAATCCTAGATGCACAGTAACCTGAACATGATTGTTGTTTATATATGTCTGTATAATTTGCATGCCTATTCAACTGTCATTTTTTTCATTGCATGACAGAATAATCAAAGAGGGAGGATGTAGATCAGAGTGTGTGTTGTACCTTTAAGAGCCATTCCAGTCAGTAGGCACATGCATATAAGTACTGAGTACATGCAAGCAAGAGTGCCATTTTGAGTGAGAAGCCAGAGTGAAAGCATATATGTGTGTAGCAGTCAGTCAGATAGTTTAAGTTTAATGTTCCAGTAATCCATCCATGTGTGTAATAAACTACTTAAACGAACCTCCAAGCCTCATCTTCTTATTTAAATACACAAGACGAGTGATAATCTGATAAAGAAGTTATGCACTCACCATAATGTTCATTCTGTGTTGTCTATTTTCATTCTTCCTGGACTTCCCGCTCACTAGCCCCCATCCCTTCTATTCACAAACGTCTGGAAGAATGAGTTCTTAGAGGTACATCACTGTCCTTTATATTGAGCTCCAGATATAGTTTCTTACTTTAGGGAACACATGCAAGTTTAAGTCTTCTACAGTTAGGCATGTTAATTCAAGAAACAAGATCTGAAGTAGAGTAGGGCCTGCATTATGGGTAAGGGACAAGCTAGAGAGCTTCTTGCTTACCATGAGCTTTAGTAACAACCAAGTTGGATCCAAAAATCAGATCTGAATCCAAAAGTTGAGGAAGAATGAAAGTGGACAACACAGATGGAATGTTATGGTGAGTGCATAACTTCTTTTTTAAGCATGAATCATTTTTCTTGTTTGTGTCCAATTGATTCAATATATTTTTTGGCCAGTCAATTATACCAAAGCTATTATTTGAAACAGGAACAGCAAACTGATTTATAGTTTAGACTTTATTCCTAGATGTCAAGGCAGATGATCTTCATTCCCTCTACTGCAGTAGCCTATGGGCAATGTCCTGCCAAGAACACAGTACCCAGTCAGCTTGATAAAACTCTAACTTCCTTTCCTCTCAGTCACTCTGGCTGCTGTTAGGCTGCATCCTTTTTAGAGAAGTACGGATGTGAGGTAAATCTTCAGAATGTTATTTACAGCTTGAGATGAAACATCTTACTAGCTCTAGAGGAACAGCAGTTGGTCAAAACCTTCTTGCCTAACAGTTAAGACCCCCTTTTGGGAACCCCTTCCTGTCATAAATACTTTTTATTGAATATTTTTGGTATAATTTCTGATTTACCTTAATATACAAAAAGAACAGCAATTTGTGGTATTCCACCTAAAGAATACCAGTTTCTGTCAGGAATTGTATGTGGTTCGCTCTGTTTACTTGGCTTATTTTTCAATTTTGTATAGAAAACTGTGATTTTATAAAATTATTTAGAACATGGCTGTGCTTTTACAGTTGGAATCAGTGTTTTCATACCTGTTACTGTTTTTAACACAGAATGTTTTCTTATTTCTAAAGTAGTACGTGATCTGATGTTATTTTCATTCATTCTTCAACTGCTGGGTTCGGATTCAATCCTTAGATCCCACTCAGCTGCTTCTTCCAGATCATAAAACACCAAAACTCTCCAAGCTTCTCCCTTAACCCACAATGCCCTAGCCACCTTACATACCTCAGATCTCATTTGTTGCCATAGCATTTGGACATAGGTCGCAAAACTCTGGAGTGAACTGTTAAAGTTTTTGTGAGTTTAGCTTTTCTCTTTATAATTATTATAGATGCTATACCTTTTCTCTCTGTCTCTCTTCCTCCCTTTAACCCTCTTATAGCTAAGTTATAGTATTATCCTTTTACTTTTAAAGTATTCTCCATTACATTCGCTGGTATTCTGTCCCCTTTTTAATACTTGTTAATACTCTTTCCTAACCATTGCTGGTAATTTCCTTTCTTTGTACCAAAAAAATAAATAAATAAATAAAAAGGTTGTTCTTCCTTATTCCTTTATTCCTTTCTACTTCTACTTTAAAATGTCTAATAAACTGTCAGGGTTTAAAAATGTGTGTCCTGCAGTCACAAAATTCCCAATTCAGACACACATTCAAAGTGTGTGCACTGTTTAGGACCTTCTCATCTCAATTTAGACTGTGATATTTGTAAGAGATTTAACTCCAGTGTCTTAATTGACCATAAAAATAAGCTAATTCTTAGGGGCTTGCTGCCCTCAAGATCTGCATCAACAGCCTCTGAGGCTCAAACCCCTAAAAGGTTAGAGAAAAAAGGAGAGTCTCATTCAAAAGAATCTGGTAAGAGATCTCCTGAATGGTTTCCAGCTTCTACCTAGGCTCTGTCCTCAGAGCCAACCCTAAAACAAGCTAAAAAGTCAGATCTGACTGCTTGACATCAGAGATCTAGATCTGCTAAATCTCGCCGGATCCATTCACCTCACTTACTGTCCGAGTCGATTACCTCTTGGCTCCCATCTCCCCTTTTAGCACAATCTCCTCTTCATCACTTGAGACCCTTGGTCTCATCCATGGCCTCTTCCATTCAGTCTTTCAGGAGCTTATCAGAAGCAGATAAGGATAGGATGTTGAGGAAGTTTCTCAGGATGCAGATACAAATGGGAATTCTTCCTGCTCCAACCCTATTGCGTCCTGAGACCCTTGTCAGTACTACACCTCTGATATTAGCACCTTCTGCAATACAACCTTTGGTTTCGGAGCCATCAGATCCAAAAGTCCTGGAGTTGTCTGCCTTGGATCTAAAGATGTTGGTGTCTTTGACTGTGATGGTGTCTCTGAGCTGTCCTGCTTCAAATACTTCAGAGCAGATGACTCTTGAAGCCTTAGGGTCAGGGCTGACTCCGAGGTGTTTGGTTTGACTTTGAAGTTGTCAGAGCTGTCTCTATCCTTTGGATCTTTGGTGCTAACCAGCTTGGCTCTGACTTCCTACTTAGATAATTTGCCTATGGGGCGGTGGGAGCTGGTGGTCCATAAGCCTACATTGTTGGATCCATCAATTTCCATTTCTCCCAGGTATTCTGCCTTCAAGGTAGTGGAGAGAGAGAGAGCCTTCAATATTCCTAGAGTTCAGACTTCTCTACCCTCTTCAGCTCTGACCCCTTATCCCATTAGATTCTGCATCTAGAGCATCAGGCATCCATTCCACTGGGACAGCCAGCCCGAAACAGTCTGCAGGCCACCCAGCAAGGTATAGTTATCTCTTTTGATACCTCCTCAGAGCACCTCACCAAGGAACTTCCTCGGAAGAGGAAGTGCAAAAGGAGACACTTAAACTCTCCTCAGGAGTCTGTCACTGAGGACACTGACTTTGATGAAGGGGAATGGTCCCCTAGATCACCTTTGGAGAAATCTTAGATCCTAAAACAAAGGGGTTATTGGTCCCCTGATAACCCTTCCTAAGAGGAGTCGGTGTTCCTGGAGGTCTTCTGAACTGGCCTGTCTACCTCCTGGGTGACCCCACCTGCCAATGAACTCATTGATTTAGTCACTCAATGGCCATGGAAGTAGCCAGACAGAACTGAGCAAATCTGTAACAGACCATACAGAAACCTGCCAACACCTAAGGATAGACCACACTGGAGTAAAGGAGTACTCATTGATGCCATGGTTGTAGTGGTGGCCACTAAGAAGGAACTGGAAGAACAAAGTTTCTCTGCCCATGCCCTAACAGGGAGTCTAGGGCAGTGGACAGGTTAGGGAAGCATGTCTGTGCTTTATCAACCTTCGCCCTTAGGTTCCTGAATTATTTGGCACATTTTTGAGACTCCAAAGGGATTTGATCAAAGAACTTTCCAAACCCCTCTCTGAGGCCATATCCTCCGAGATAAAGAGTACTATTTACTCACAGTTGGCTACCCTTCAGTCTATTACAAATTCATCCATGAGGCTTACCTCCCACATGGCTGAAGATACCTCATGGGTGGTGGGTTCAGGCATTTCCATCAGAGGACATGCCTGGATATACTTATGTGACTTTCTGGAACCCTTCAAGTTTTTTTCATCAATGCTGCCTTCGATGGAATATCCTTATTTGGCCCCAAGTTGAGAACATGCTCTCTAGGTGTGAGCAGGAAGCAAAACCCTTGTCTGCTGTGAGCATATGTTTTTGACCCCCCTCAATGTAACTGTTCTAGGAACCAAAGAGGTGGATGGAAAATGTGGTTCAAAAATACCAGGGTCCCGTCCAAGGTTCCCACAAGGGCAGAGGTGGAAGCTCAAATGGAAGACACCATCCCCGTGGCAGAACTGGTCTGCATAACCATGGATCTAGAGATACCTCCTCTGACAGATCCTATCAGCACATCTGAAAGGAGGCCCAACTGTCCATCTCTGGAGGCAGTCAGTGGTTGTCTGTCTCTGCACTAGAGAGCCTGGCTAGAAATTAAAAAAGATTCATGGATGCAGAGGACAGCATCCAAAGGTTATACAATACCATTTTCCCATCCACCTTCTCTAGTATCAAAGAAAATCCCTGATGTTCCACCATGTCAGAGGGAAGCAGCAGCTCTAAAAATAAACAAGCTGCTAGAAAAAGATGTCATTCAAAAGGTTCCCCCAGGCCAGATAGAATCCACAACTTATTCAAGATTCCTTTTAGTGCCAAAAAAGACTGAGGACTGGAGACCAATATTGGATTTTAGCAAACTAAATCATTTGGTTCAACATACAAAGTTTGGGATGATCGTGGTTCAGCCCATTTTGCCGTTTCTGCACAAGGACAACTGGATGTACTGAATAGATCTTTAGGATGCATATTATCACATAAAAATGAACAGATGATCCAGAAGATACCTATGCTTCCAGCTGGGAGCCAGTTATTTCCCATTCAGAGTTCTGCCCTTTGGTCTCACCACAGTCCCTAGGGTGTTTACCAAGTGTATGGCAGTAATTGCAGCTCACTTGAGACTGCGGGATTCAGAGTGTTTCCATTTCTGGATGACTGACTCCTAACTGCTCGGACCAGGCATCAACTAATTCCATCTCAGGTCTATTTACTCTAGTCGTTCTCTCATCTGGAGGGTTCTGTCAATTATGACAAATATCAACTCAAACCAACTCAGAATTTGGAATTCATTGGTGCTGTGTTCAATATGGTCACTCAAATAATTGCTCTCTCTCTGTCTCAGATTCAAACAATCCAGTTCCAGGCCTAAAATATAATTCAAAGCTCTTCTGTTTCAGCTCGTCTGATACTCCAAGCATTGGAATCCATGTTAGCAGCAATCCCTCTTGTACTGCTAGCAAGGTACCACATGAGGATCCTTCAATGAACACTTGCAACTATCATCTATTCTCCAACAATCTTTATCCAGTCAACTCAAAATAATGCAAGCTAGCAAAAATTACTTTCTATGGTGGGTACATTCCAATCAAAGACAAGAAGATATAAGATATGTTCTCCTCAACCCAAGGCCACAGTGAAAACAGATGCCTCTCAGATTGGGTAGGGATACACTTCTTGGGAAGGATGGTCCAAGGCACATGGCCTCCCAAAGAGGTTTACATGCATATCTATGCCCTGGATATGAGAGCTGTTCTCTTAGTGTTGTGGGCCTTCCAAGACATTCTGCCAATCAGGACTATTGTGATTCAGATGGACAATATGTTGGCGGTCTGGTATATCAACAAACAAAGTGGAACCAGATCTTGCCCTCTTTGTCAAAAAGCTATGAGAGTATGGCAATGGACAATCTCATCTGATTGCTTTGTGATAACAATGCACATTCCAGGGAAGTCCAATGTAATTACAGGCAAGTTAAGCAGGTCTATTCTAATGCCTCAGGAGTGGTCTCTCAACATGAAGGTGGTGGGCAGGATTTTCCATCGATGAGGTCAATGATGCTCCGATCTTTCTGCATCCCCTCTTAACAGCAAGTGCAGCAGGTTCTTTTCCCTAATCCCTTCAGTGGAGGAGACCCTAAGGGACACTCTACTTTATGTTTGGCCCTCCAATCTCCTTTACACTTACTCTCCATTACCCCTAGATCCCAAATTTCTCCAGGAAACATCTTGATTGAAGAGCATAGTAATCCTCATTGCCCCTGGTTTCTCTTCCTTTGGCTTCATCTTACACATCCTCCCTGGTTTCTAGATCCAACTCCAGACCTACTGTCTCACCCAACAGATATGATTCATCCAGACATTACAGGCCTCAAGTTGACTGCATGGTTTCTCCAATTCCATTGATTGCTAAGCAGCCCAGGCTCTCCTCCCCTGTTGATCATATCTTATTGTCACCTCACAAAGCCTGCACTAGGAAAGTTTACAAAAGTAAATGGAAAAGATTTGCTTTTTGGGCACATAAAAATAATTTAGATCCTTTTTAGCACCAATTTCTAAGGCTCTTGACCTTTAGCTATAACTTTCAATGAAGGGGCCAGCTCCTAAACTGTCAAGAGTACAATTACCAGCCATTTCCACCTTTTATATAGGAGTAAATAAACTCCAAGCTTTGCAAAGCCTTTTTAAGAGGAACATATCCACTTAGACCTCCTCTAAATTATCCTAATCCTCATTGAGATTTAAATGTTGTTCTTCAGGCCTTAACTCAACTCCCTTTTGAACCAGCTAAGTCTGAACTAAGATGTTTGACCTGGAAAACTGTTTTTGTAGTTGCTATTACTTTTGCCAGAAGAGTGCCTGAACTACAGGCTCTCTCTTCCAAACCTTGTTATTTAATATCTCACAAGGATTCAGTATCTATATGGACCAACCCTTCCTTTCTACCTAAGGTGGTGTCAGATCCAGTATTAATCAGGTTATCAACCTTCCAGTCCTCCTTCTAAATTTATCAAACAAAGCAGAATATATGTTACACCTACTGGATGTTCTCAGAGAGTTATGTTTCTACCTTCACAGAACCAAAAATATAAGGAAATCCAAACAATTGTTTCCTTTTTGGATTCAAAATTAGGCTAACCAGTTTCTAAAGTGACTTTGGCTACATGATTGACTGATTGTATTACCTTTGTTTAAGAAAAAGTAGGTTTGTCTTTACCAAAACCACCAAAAGCCCATTTCACAAGGTCTGTGACAACTTCCTCAACCTATTTGGCAAGAACTTCTTTGGATGAAATATGTGCAGTTGCATCCTGGCCTAATCCTCATACCTTTATTGCTCATTACACATTGGATTTGATGTCTAGGGGAAGAACCGCTTTTGGCTCAGCTGTGGTCAGGAAAATCCTTCCTTAGAGTTCTTCTGGGGTTTAGGTAGCTGAGGATTCTGTCCCAGCAGTTCAGGAATTAAAACGACAACATCAGATAAAGAAGTTATGTACTCAGCATAAAGTTCCATCTGTATTGTCCATTTTCATTCTTCCTCAACTTCCCTCCAACCAACACCTCCGTTGTTTCTACTCCTGGAAAAGATTGAAAGATATTGGAAGAACTACTGTTCCTTTGATTGAGTCTCAGATTCCATTATTTCCTTATTCCCCACTGCTCTGTAGATCTATGGGCAGCAAACAAGATATGAGGTATGTAAGGTGAGTAGGGCAGTGTGGGTAAATGGAAGCACTTGAGAGTTTCTCTGTTCTCTGATCTGAAAGAAGCATCCGTCAACAGTTGAGAAAGAATTAAAATGAACAACACAGATGGAATATTATGGTGAGTACATAACTTTTTTTTTGTGATATTGCTGTCTAAAAGTTTAATGTCTAGTAACACCATTTTCAGTTTTCTGCCTGTAGGTGGATTGGACACTGTAAATTGGCCCTAGGTGTGAGTGCATGCATGTGTGTGACTTCTGTGGAAGATTGGGCGCTGGGCTGGCAACTTGACACAGTAAAACTCCACTGCCAATCATGAGCAGACAGGTGATCCGCTGTGGCGACTCCTAACTGGGAAAAGCCGAAGGAAGAAATTGTGCTTGGTGCTTACTGTAAATACTTATCTTTGCCCAGTGTTACTGAACTTACAGTACCTGCAATCAGGTTTTCTTTCTGACTACTGCATAGATAATATTCCTGAAGTGATGCTCCTTCTTTCATTCAGGAAAAAAAGCAAGTAAAATTATTGCCTAGCTATATCTGGCCAAAGCACTTTATACAAAACCCCACTCAGGCATTGTCAACAAATATACAGAACTAGGCATGAACTCCTTTATAATAATCTGGATAGCTAGCAGGCTCACTGATAGGACAGAAGAGGTTAAGATCTGTGAGACCACCTTCACAAAGAGGACAGTCACCAATGGAGTCCCCAAGGCTCTGTACTGGGCCAATTCATATTTGGCATCTTCTTCTCTGATGTCAAAACCAATGTCAAAGGCCGTTGGCTGACCAAGTTCGCAGATTTTTGCAAACTAGGAGCAGTCATTGAATCCTACCAAGATGAGAACACCCTTCAGGAAGGTCTAACACAGACAGATGCTTGGTGCAAAAGCCATAGATTAAAACTCAATTGTAAGAAATGCATTATAGCACCTTTTGGGAAGTCAGCCACCCTAGGTAACTATGTCATCAATAAAACACCCCTAAAAGTTGATTCACTAGTCAAGATCTGGAAAATCATGTAGATAGTAACATAGACTTCAAGTAACATGTGTCCAAGTTAGCAAGAAAATCCTTCTATGTTGGTCAATTTAAAAGTAAGGGCATGGCATCTATGTCCAAAATAGTCAATGTTCCACTGTACCTGGCCCCATCAGACCCATCACAGAATATAATGCCCCTTCAGTATGTACCTGATCAGACAAATGCACATCTGAAACGTCCCCAAACGTTCCTTACTAAAAGAGTTCAGGGAGTAAACACAGTGTCCTTCACTGATTGCTTCAAAGCTCTGTCTCTTTACTTGATATCATACACACTTTTGAGAGGGGATCTTTGCCTGGTGTACAAGGCATTCCTGGACCTTGTTTTGATGAAACGTTTGCTCATCTGGAAAACAAACACCATCAGAACTACTAGATCAAAAGATCTAAATTTTGCTTGCTATATAAATGGAACATATTGGAGAGAATGTTTCTCAGAGAATTACAGTTCCCCATCCATGTGTAGCAGACTCCCACCTAACCCTATTTAAGCACAACTTGGACCAATGGATAGATGAAAGCAAATTCACTCCTGGTTGGGTGCTATGTCTGTGATGGACAGAAGCAGTCAGTAGATCACCCTCTATATAAATAAAATGTGTGTGTTACAGTTGAGTTGCATAACTAGGGTTATAAGAGCCTTAGTGTTCATTAACCCAGTAAACACATATGTACTTCAGGCTACAGTTGGTGAATCTGGCATGGCCAAAAATGGATCCACAGACCACTTACCGATTGCCTTGCTTTCTCTGGTGGAGCTGTAATGGCTACTATGGATCAGGTGTTAGACATATCCTCAGGTGCTGTTCCAGTACTGCTTTCAGGTATGACAGGACCAAACACTTTAGTTACACAAGTTGTCCAGGGAAAGAGACCCCCTCCTGGGAATAGTAAGCTGTTTCCTGAACATTCCCCTAGTAAGAATATTCCTAGAAAAAGAAACAAAAACTTAATTGCAGGGCAGATGATTACATTGTTTCTGTATACAACACAGATGTTATATCTTTGCCTAAGAGTGTTCTGCAGTCAGTCAGTTCTGGGGGCTGTTTGACTTTTCACAGTTCTAGTGCAGGTATTGCTTGAGAACAGCGTGTATTTTCAGAGAATTGAGGATTCTAACAAAGACAGTGGTGATTCTCTTCAGGAATCCTTCACTTAGAACTCTGATACTCCATATAGTCAACCTGAAGTTAATACTAGACATTTTTTTTTATTTTCTAAGACTGTTACTAGATTCAAGGATGTTTTTGCTTGAGAGCAAACAGTGGGTCTCCAGAGCTAGGCAGATTGCATGATCTATTAAAGGACAAGTTTCCTTATTCTGCACCAATTCCACTAATTTTGCCTGCTCTTGAATGCAGTTTTAAAGCTGCCTAAGAGTCTCCTGAGTCTTTGGCTGCAGTTCCAAAAAAAACCTGTTAAGCAGTATATTGTTTCTCTAGATTATAAATGTCTTTAATGTTATGTTGTCCTATCTCACCTTCATTCATTGCTGGTGGGGTTCAGAACCGAGAATCAGTTCTGACTTGGCCTATACCAAAGCTCGAGCGCTATCACTGGCTCAAGGTTATACCCTATCCCATCATGCTCCAGGAAGAATACCCAGATCTTGTTTGCCACTAAACAATATCGGGTGCTCCACACAGACTCTTGGCTAAGTGGAAACTTCTTTTCTTATAGTTTTTGCTAAACTGATTTAAAATTAGTCTAAAATAGTTGTTGTTATTGTAGTTTAACAAATTTAGCCATTAGGGCTGGTATCTTGTGTTTTCCTGTGATCATTGTCGTTGTTTGTTTTTCTGGTGACCATCGTCTACTGCTAGGCCTCTTTGACCTTTTTCTATTCCCTATCCTGTCCAAACTCGTTTAAGTTAGAGAGTTTTGGACTAGTTTCCTTTTCTTGTCTTCCTTGGGTAGTCCATTTGAGTTAGAGGGCTCCCTTGGGCCCGTTTAAGCTAGAGGGCTCCTTTTGGCCCATTTAACTTAGAGGGTTTTTCCCTTTCCCTTGCAGCAAACAGTCAGGTCATTTGTTAGTTAGAACTGTGTCTCCCCTTCCTTTTTCTATATTAGTGTTATAAGGTTAGTTTTACCTGTTAACTGTATTTAGTAGACATATATAAAAAAAGTGTTATTTTTCTTGTAGTTGTTTTTTTCTGGTAGTGTGTTATAGTGGTAAGATGTCTAAGGATCCTAACGAAATGAAACCTTTATAATAATAATAATAATAAATGTGACAAGTGCAGCCAGAAAATGTCACTAACTGATGGACACACCAGCTGTGTGTATTGTTTGGGTGCTGTCCACCTTCAGGAGTCTTGTTCCTTCTGTCATGCCTTTAGTTACAGGGTATTAATGGAGAGAAGGAACAAACTCATAGTCAGAGGTTTGTTAAAACCCAATTTTTTGAGGCTTTGGAAAAGAATCAGAGTACCTCAAAAACGTCTGAGAAATCTCCGTCCTCCAGATCTGAAAAGTCAAAAAGAGGACATCTTCTGCTGCTTCAATGTCGAAGCAGACAAAAAAACAGGCTAAGAACTCTTCTTCAGACTCAAAGGCTTTTGGGCCCGATAAATCTACCTCTTCAGTTCCAGTTGTGATCTTGGGACTGACAGAGTTTCAGTTTCAGGGACGTTCCCCAGTACTGGAACCAGTCTTCCCAGTCTTGAGATCCCTGCTGTTAGAGCCTGTGAGGTCTCTGACCCTATCCTCTTGATCCGCCAGAAGCCTTTCTGACAGTGATGTGGAGCGAATGGTGAAGAGGTTTTTATGGATGCCGGCGCTGGCCAGAATACTGTCGACTCTGACCCAGAGGGATTAGGACCCTACCAACATCTCTTATCCTTCATTGATTCCTCCTCCAACCCATTCTCAGGCCTCAGAGCCAGAGTGCTTGGACCCGATTGTAGCAGGATTGTCGGTGCCGTGATCTCCTCTGGGATCATCAGGCCCAACTACCGCTCTGACCTACTCATCTCCATCGCAATTTGAAGGGTCTAGGAGCCGATGCTCTCCCATTGAGTCTGGGGAGGAGAGTCAGGCTGGACAGTTGTCTGACCTGAACCTATCTCTTTGGGCTTTGGTGCCAGTGAGTTCGGCACCTACATCAGCCTCGGAGCCCACTGCCTTGGTTCAGGAGGGTTTCTGGTTCCTTGAAGCCAGAGACCTCTTAGTATCAGGACAGGGGGCTTTTGAGGTGATAAGGAGTGCACTGTCACCTCAGACTGCTCCTCTCTCAGGTCCTTGTAATCTTCCCCCAAAAGTGCCAGTGTCTGTCTTGGTACCATCACTTCCACCAAGGCTGGAGACCCAAAACCCCAGGATGCCCCACTGGGCGAAGCGATCTCTTCTGAAACCCCACCAGAGTACCCCTCCAAGGAGGTCCCTCAGAAGAGGTTATGCAAGAAGAAGCATTTAGACTCCCCTGAGGAGTCCGTCACATCAGACATAGACCTTGATGAGTCAAAAAGGTCCCCACGGTCACCCTCTGAGGATGCCTCCTTTGCAGACATCCTAGAGATACTCAAACAGAGAGGTGGCTGGAAGTCCATCAACCCTTCTGAGGATGAATGTGTGTACATGGAGGCTTTTGGGTCTCGCCCTTCCACCTCTTGGGTGTCTCAGGCTTTCGACCAGCTCATGAGCGTAGTCACTCAGAAGTAGTGGGGCTCTCCGGATTCAGTAGAGCCGGTTCCTAGAAGGCCAAATAAATTCATTACTGCACCCTCAGATAGGGAGTTCTTCACAAAAGGCATCCCTGTAGATGCTATGGTGAAGGTGGCAGCCGCCAAAAAGGAATTGTCTGAGACTTCCTCATCTGTACATCCACCGTATAAAGAGTCTTGGACGATGTATAGTTATGGAAAGCATATGTTTTCATCAGCTTCCTTTGCCCTTAGGTCACTGAACTACCTGACCCATTTCACTAGGCTTCAGAGGGATCTCCTGAAAGAGCTAGGAGATACCCTGCAATAGGTTTTGGACAAGGTGTCCTTCCAATGTTCCACCTTAAACTCTGTGGTAAACTCCTTAATGTGACTTATCTCATACGCAGCCAATGGAGTGAGCAGGGCAGCAGGTACAGGAATTTCCTTAAGGAGGCATTCCTGAATGTGCTTATGTGACTTCACAGAACCCTTCAAGTCTTCCTTTATTAATGCCCCTTTTGACAGCTCGTCCTTGTTCGGGCCAAAAGTGAAAGACACTCTAACCAGGTGCAAGCAAGAAGGAAAGACTGTTTCTGCCATTGGAGTCCGTTTCTCCCTCCCTACCAGGCCTTATCCCAAAGGCCAGAAGGTGGGAAAAATGTGGTTCCGTAAATACCACTGAGCCTTCCCAGATGCACGTGGTGATTCTCCCCCCAGGGGCAGAGGGGGAAGTAACAATGGAAGATGCTGACAACGTGGCAGATGGGGGTCTGCAAAACCAGGGTAACAGGGATTCCTTTCTTGGTAGGCCCTTTCAGCATTCCTGCAAGAAGGCCTGTCTGTCCATCTCTGGAGGCAGTCAGGGGTCAATTGTCATTGTACCCAAATGCCTGGCTAAAAATAACAAAAGACAAGTGGGTACAAGCGATCATATCCAGAAGTTACTACATACCCTTTTCCTCTCCCCCTTTAGAAAAAAGATCAGTCCCAGATGTTCCACCCAGTCAAAAGGACCATGCAACCCTAGAACTACAAAGGTTGCTAGAAAAAAATGTCATCTAAGATGTCCCCACAGACCAAATTGGATCCGGAACTTACTCAAGGTTCTTTTTAATTCCAAAAAAAGACAGAGGACTGGAGGCCCATTCAGGATCTCAGCAGATTAAACAAGTATGTCAAGAAGTCAAAGTTCCAGATGGTGACACTGCAGTCGATACTCCTCTTTCTGGGGAAAGACAATTGGATATACTCGATAGATCTCCAGGATCCATACTACCACATAAAGATGGACAGGGAATCCAGGCGTCATCTATGCTTTCGGCTGGGAGCCAATCACTACCAGTTTTGAGCTCTGCCATTTGGTCTCAAAACAGCCTCCAGAGTGTTCACCAAATGCACAGCAGTAGTTACGGCTCACTTGAGACATCTAGGATTCCGGGTGTTTCCATACTTAGATGACTGGCTCCTAACCACCACCACCAAGCATCTAGTAACAAGAGCGAGAGACACCACCATTCATCTTTGCTTTCAGCAAGGCATTACAATAAATGTCGAAAAATCTGCCTTATTGCCATCACAGCATATTGTCTTCATAGGAGCAGACTTAAATACAAGACAAATGTTAGCCAAATTTCCTCCCGAGAGGGTTCAAACCTTACATCAGCAAGTCAAAAATCTCTTAATGAAGAAAAAAGTACAGCCAAGGTTGTTTTGAAAGGTTTAGGTACCATGGTGACAGCAATAACCTTGGTTCCCTTGGCTTGTCTGCACATGAGGATTCTCCAGTGGCTACTTTTCACCCAATGGTCCATGCAGAAGCTGCCCATGTCTCACAACATTATCATAATGGACTCTTGCAAGAGGGATCTGCACTGGTGGCTTCACTCTACTCAGGTGGATTTAGGCAGACCATTCATTTTTCCACAACCAACAGCTACAGTGACCATGGAGGCTTCCCATATGGGGTGGGGGGCCATTATCTGGGGAAGATGGTCCAAGGCCTTTAGCAGGAATATGAGAACCACTTGCATATCAATGTCCTAGAGATGGGAGGGGTGCTTTTGGCATTGTAGGCATTCCAGAACTCCCTTCCACTAGGAACAATTGCAATCCAGACAGACAACATGTTAGTGGTGTGGTATATAAACAAATAAGGAGGTACCAAGTCTTTTTCCCTATGTCGAGAGGCCCAAAGAGTATGGCAGTGGGCAGTTTCTTCCCAATGTTTTCTGATAGCAACACACATCCCGGGGAAATCCAACATGATAGCAGACAAACTCAGCAGAACTATTCTAATGCCTCATGAGTGGTCCCTAAAACAGGAAGTTGAGGAGCAGATTTTCCACAAGTGGGACCAGCCTTGCTGCGGCCCCTTTGCCACATCCATGAATGCCGAATGCAGCAGCTACTTTGCCCTGATCCCCCTGCTTGGGGAGTTACTGAGGGATGCACTTGTACACGATTGGTCCCCGGGCCTTCTCAATGCCTTTCCACCCTTTCCCTTGATTCCTAAAGTCCTTCAGAAAGCCAGCACATTGAGGAGCAGTTTGATACTCATTGCCCCATACTGGCCTTGTGAGATTTGGTTCCCTTTTCTATGGCCCCATCTCCAAGAAAAGGTGTGGATTCTGGACCCAGTTCCAGACATCCTGACTCATCCATCAGGGATGCTCGATACTTCAATTCAAACCCTCAAACTGACAGCTTGGCTGCTCCACTTCCACTCCTAGCCAGGCTTCTAGATATTTCTCCTGCAGTGAAACATATTTTGATTTCGTCCCATAAAGCTTCAACCAGGAAACTGTATGCTAGCAAATGGGAAAGGTTCTCCCGTTGGGCACTCAACAATCACATTGATCCTTTCACTGGCCCTGTAACAACTGTATTAGACTTCCTAGCAAAACTTTTCAAAGAAGGTGCATCAGCAGCTCCCATTCGAGTTCAATTAGCTGCTATATCAAACTATCATATTGGAGAAATGGGATTAAAAATCATGTCCTACAGGCTTTGCAAAGCCTTTTTGAAAGGCACTTTTCTACTAAGGCCTCCAGTGAAAGAGCCACTATCTCCTTGGGACCTTAACTTTGTGTTGTCCACCTTGATCCTTCCTCCCTTTGAACCTGCATCATCTTGTCAACTAAAGTTTCTAACATGGAAAACCACCATCTTGATAGCCATCACATCTGCTAGATGGGTATCAGAACTCCAAGCTTTGTCAATACATCCCCCTTACTTGATTTTCCACAAAGATAGAGTATCCCTGAGAACTAACCCTTCATTCCTCCCCAATGTATGTTCTGAAGTGAATTTGAATCAATCCATTGACTTGCCTGTTTTTTTTCCCCAAAATATGGCAACAAAGCACAGTACAGATTACACAGACAATTACATTTCTACCTACATAGAACAAAGGAATTCCGGAAATCATACCAACTGTTTGTATCTTTTTTAGATAAAAAGAAGGGTGCCCCAATATCTAAGGTCACACTTTCTAAGTGGCTTACTGATTGTATAACCTTCATATACAGATCTCAGAATAGAGAACTTCCAGGAAAGATAAAGGGCCATTCTAGAAGAGCGATAGCAACTTCATCAGCCTTTCAGGCAAGGCTACCCATGGATTCAATTTGTGCTGCAGCCACATGGGTAAAGTCTCATACCTTGACTACTCATTACAAAGTTGATTTGGCCTCCAGGAACAGGGCCTCCTTTGGGTCCACTATTCTGAAGAGTATGTTCCCTTGAGCTACCCAAGAAAGAAGGTGCTAGGGACGCTGTCCCAACCAGCAGTAAATGAAGGCAAGATAGGACAGCATAACATTAAGAAATTATGTACTCACCATAACATTCCATGTTTGTTGTCCATCTTGCTTTCATTCTTGCATCCCACCCTCCTTCCCCCAGCCTTCGCTCCTGGAGAATCGAGAGGTTGGTTGCTAATTGCACTTTGTTTTCTCTGAATCTCTTCCTTAGTTCTTTTTTCTTGGGACATAGTTATATGTCAATACTGCTAGTTATAGTATTTGCAAACAAGATCTGGGTATTCTTCCCTGAGCATGATGGGATAGGGTGTAGCCTCAAGCTGGTGGAAGCTCTCAAACTTTGGTATAGGCCGAGTTGGAACCGATTCTCAGTTCTGAACCCAACCACCAATGAATGAAGGTGAGATGGACAACAAAGATGGAACGTTATAGTGAGTACATAACTTCTTATTCTCAAATGTCAGCTGAACTTGCAGCAATAATTCCACTACTAGCAGCTATCAAGAAATCTTTGGCTTCCTCTAACCTAGTATCCTCTGATAACAAAAACAAGTGGTTAGACAAACAAGGTAAGAAACGGTTTGCTTCTATTTTAACCTTTACCATCTTCACTTACCAGGGATATAGTGGAAGTTTGTGTTAAAATGTGCTATAGTTTAGACAAATTTGGTGTTTCATTGTTTCAGGAAGGCTGGTCATGTTTGAATCAGATTATCTCTAACTTGACTCAAGTTTCTAAACATGCTCTGATAAGTGTGAATGATTGTGTTGACATTGGGTTTAGAGATTCTGCTTTTCTTGTGGTGTTGAGATTTATTTGGTTGAGTAATCAGAATTTTTTTGATAATTTGAAGTCTGATATTCTTAATTCTCCACTTAACCTGGATCTGGTATTTGGGCCTGTGGCTACACAGATCATGAAACAGCTGGATGACAGAAGTAAATTGATGCATGGTGTCTCAAAGATTTTTCAGATTTTCATCATTTCCATTGTCTCAGTGGTATTTTATGTTATCTGCTAAGGTAAACCAGTACTTGCCAGTTGCCAAAAGCTCCCTGGATCTTCCTCTGACAGTTGACTGGCAGAGCATATCCTGAGACGGAAGCCCTATTACAAGAAGTGAGAGATGTTTAACATATTGATCACTGCTGTGGGAGATTTAGCTATATGGCTTATATCTTGCTAAGCGTTTAACAGCCAGCCGACTTCCAAAACTTAGGGTACCTTCCACATGCCCAAACTGTCAGACAGCTCAAGCTAAGCTGAATAAAAGACAAATCTGAACACAAAGCCCTTCATCCTTTACTGCCACCAAAGAATACGCTCCAATGAGGCTTTCAAGTATCGACATTTGGCTTGTGCTGTTCCTTTGCTGGGTAGATAAATTCCCTTTGGGGAAAAACCTTCATGATTTAATGGGCTGTCATGAGACAGTAATGCACTTTCAAATGGAGCAGTCTTTATTCCTGGCAGTTTAAAAGTTTTGGAAAGTAACTGAAACATTTTTTTGCATTCATTCCTCAACAATTAGGTTTGGCTCTGACCCTTGGATCTGAATATGCCACTTTTTACAACTTGTGGCTACTGGAAACTCTTGAGCTCCTCCCTTACCCATAATGCTCTAGTCCCCTACCATACCTCAGATCTTGTTTTCTGCCTTTGCATATGAACATAGTCACTGTGAGCTCTTGAGTTTTAGTGCTTTCTGGCTGGATAAGTAAAGATTTATTATTCCTTTTCATTATCTTTATCCTTTTTTACTATATACACTTATTCCTCCCTTATCCTACAATTTATTTAGTGTAATTTAATTATCGTTGTTGAAATTTTTTCTCTCCACTTAACTTTTACCCTTGTGGTAGTTTCTTTACTATTTTAAAACAAGGCAATATAATGCTAAGAGTGTGAGCATAAGATCCCTCTGTCTGATGCTCATGACACTTACATTTACTGCTTTGGCCAGGCACACTTAAAAGTGTTATACGACACTTGCAAAGTGTTTAATCCATTGGCATTAAATGAGCAAAAAAAAAAAACTTATTTTGAAAAGTCTTCTACCTATGACCTTCTCAGAATCATTACCTGGACCTCAAACCTTCAAATCAGACAAAAAGGAGCCCAGAAAGCAGTTGCCAGACCCTTCTGGATCCTCCACTCAGTCTTCTGATCCTACCATGGAGTCTACCCATAAAGTATTGAAACTGTCACATCCAAAGCCAAAATCTACAGATCCATCTGCATCAGATGCCTGAACTGTTTCATTGGATCCAATACTTTCAGATCTGAAACCACTTCCTTGGACCCAGTATTTGTTCTCTCTGGATCTTTTCCTACTAGGCTGCCATCACCTTTTAGAGAGACACCACCATTCTTGGTCTCCTTCAGTGGCCTCTTCTCATTCTTCTGGGAGCCTGACAGAAGCAGATGTGGATAGAATGATGAGGAAGTTTCTCTCTGCACAGATTCAGATGGGAGATCTCCTGTCTCCTGTAAGATCTGACCATAAATTAATCACTATGGACATCCATATCCCGTCCCCACCCCCAGCAAAGGAAACCATGGTCAAAAACTTCTCAAAAGCAAACTTCCCTCTTCTCAAAACCGAGGTGGAATCCCTCAAAGCCCCAGGGCCAGTGGAAAATATGGCCCAAACCGCAGAATCCTTTACAAACGCATTCTATGGATACCTACAGGAATGCATGGATCGTGATATCCCAAATAAAACCAAGACACACTCCTCCAAAGGCAGGAGACCTGTCTGGTAGACCCCAGCCATAAATAAGCTGTACAACAGAAGGAGGAAGCTACTACATGATAGAGCAAAATCCCTGAAAGGGAAGGCAACTCTGATCAGAACTAGCAAGAAACTACGATCCCTCATAAAATCATCTAAGGCTAGCTTCAAAAGACAAATTGCATAAGACGCTAAAGATAATCACAAGGCTTTCTTTAATTATGTCAGAAACCTGGGTGGAAACTCCCAGATATGCTCTGAGTTAGTGCAAAATGACAAAAAATACACTGAACCCACAGACATTGCCGACATCCTGGCAGACAGGTTCAGTGCAAACTCCCCCCCCCCCACAAATGAGCAAATGACTATCCCAACAGAGTGTAGCCTCCCTGACATCACAGATGCACAGGTGAGAGCTGCCCTCTCCAAAGCAAAAAACACAGCATCACTGGGACCGGACAGTGTCCCGGGCTGCGTTTTACATGAGCTCCAAGAAGAACTGAACCCTCACTTAAAATCACTGTTCAGTCTCAGCCTTACAACAGGATATGTACCCAAAGAATGGAGTACTGCAGCAGTGGTCCCACTCCATAAAGGTGACGCCACAACGGACCCCGGAAACTATCACCCTATAAGCCTAACTAGCCTGGTCTGCAAAGCTATGGAGCGTATCATCATCGAACTCATAAACAAAGACATTGGTAACCTCCAAACACTGGATCCTACTCAATTCGGCTTTGTTAAGGGCAGATCTTGCCTCTTGAACCTGGTCAATTTCTTTGAAACAGTCACCAAAGCCATAAACGAAGGGAAGGTAGTCCACACAGCCTACCTTGACCTTGCAAAAGCCTTCGACACAATACCCCACTCGGGCATCATAAATAAGCTCAGCAGCTTAAATATCAACCCCTATGTCACAAGATGGGTTGCAAATTGGCTTTGGGATAGAACCCACATGGTCAGAATTGCAGGTGGCATGTCAGCCTCTAAACAAGTTACAAGTGGCGTCCCACAAGGCTCAGTCCTGGGACCTCTCTTGTTCGGTATATATTTCTCTGAGGTACAGGCTAACACAGGAGGACTATGACTGACAAAGTTTGCAGATGACTGCAAACTGGGGGCCATAATCGACTCGCCGGCTGACACAAGCATCCTCCAAAAAGGTCTCACAGAGATGGATAACTGGTGCCAGTGCCATGGCCTAAAGCTAAATGCCAAAAAGTGCATAGTCATCCCCTTTGGGAAAAGCAAAGTGCCCACAAATTACCACATAGGTGGTAATCCATTATGTACGGAAGAAATAATTAGGGATTTGGGGACCCAAGTAGATTGCAATCTCTCCTTTGACAATCACATTGCCAAAGTGGTTAGAAAGACATTCTATGTAGCCCAACACGAAGGGGTTCACATCTAGATCAAGAGAGGTCATTGTGCCCCTCTACTCATCACTCATCAGGCCCATAATTGAATACAATGCCCCATTTGGGATGTACCTTACCTGACACCTGCTACAACTAGAAAGACCCCAGAAGTACCTCACCAAGAGGATCAAGGGACTCAAAACAGATGCCCTACACAGTTAGGCTAAAGAAACTCCAGCTTTACTCAGTTGCTTGCCGCCTACTCAGAGGCGATCTGTGCCTGACGTATTAAGCCTTGTCCAACCCAGAATTAATGGACATGATCCACCTCAAGAAATCCAAATCCATGAGAACTACACGCTCCAGTGACTTAAACCTCAGCACAGAAATAAATAGAACATGCTGGAGGGACAGATTCATATCTCAGAGGCTCCCCTCACTCTGGAACAAAATCCCAATCCAAATCAGACAGAGCCCCTCAATGACCCTCTTCAAGAAGAATCTTGACGTTTGGATGGGAGATCATAAATTTACCCCTGGGATCTCTTCTGTGTCACTGCTAGACAGAAGCATGGTAAACTAACCTTAAATGGTCTATCTTCTGTGACCTACTATACAGAGGCACAGTCAACTAATCTAAGAAGGGTGGTGAAAGCCAAACACACTCTGGCTAGGCTTGTAAATGCCCTAGGGCAGATAGCCAGGTATCAACCTATGAACCTATGAACCTTTTGGGTCTGGAGACCTTTACCAGTGCTACTCGAGTCTATATCACATAGTCGAAGTTTTATAACTTTGAACACGGAATGTTCAAACCATTCTGTTCGAAGTTGCAAAACTTTGACTAGTGATAAAAAAAAAGAAGTAAAAACAAAATAAACTGTTGCAAGCAGGGGGGCAAGCCCCCTTATACTCCTCACACTCCCGCTACTTAAATATACCAATTCCAAGATTGCACCACATTGAAATGAACAGAAACCTCCCCTTACAGAGATTTCCGTTTAAATGCTTGAACTTGTACAAGTTCGAACTTATGGTCTTGACCATATGGGGTTCAAACTTGTACAAGTTGGATTATGTGATAGGAACCCGTGCTACTCCACCCATCTTGGCTCCTTCTCCAATCCAACCCTTGGCTTTGGAGCCCTTGGATCTGAGTCTTCTAGGACCATCAATATTAGATCCAAAGATTGTTGTATCTTTGGCTCCAATACATTCTCTGAGTGCACAGGCTCCAAGTGTGTTGGAGACAGATGACTTTTGGAGCCGTAGTGTCATTTGCAGATCCGAGGTGTTAGAGTCACCTTTGAAGTTGTCAGAGCCACCTCTGCCATTTGGAGCCTCAGTATTGGACAGATTGGCTCTGACCTCTGCCTCGGGTGGGCTTCCTTCGCATCAGAGGGAGATGGCAGTCCAGAAGCAAGTCTTCTCAGCTCCGTTGGCCTCCTTCTCCCTGTAGCATTCTGACTTTGAGGTGGTGGAAAGAGTGTTCTCTGTTTCTAGAGGATGGATGATTCAACCCCACTCAGATCTTCCATCTGAATTCTATGTCTTTGTACCTTGAACCTCAACACTCTACTTCACAGGGACAGCCAGAACAAAGTTTACAAGCTGCCCATCAGGGTTGACTTATATCTTCTGTTACATCTCCAGAACATCAAACTAAGGAAGTCCCTAGGAAGAGAAAGTGCAAGAAGAAGAGGCACTTAGACTCTCCTCAAGAGTTGGTCACAGAAGATACCAATTTTGATGAGGGGAACGGTCCCCAAGATCAACACCTGATGACATTTCCTTTGGAGACATTCTGGTGATCCTCAAGCAGAGGGGGGTGGTTGGTCTACCGATAACCTTTCACAAGACGAATCAGTATTCCTGGAAGCCTTTAGGTCTGGCCCATCTACCTTCTGGATGACTTCAACCACCAATGAGCTCATTGATTTGATATCTAGGCAGGCATAGAAGGAACCTGACATTGTTGAGCCAATCCCCAAGAGGCCAGACAAGATCCTGGTACCACCAAAAGAGAATTTTGGAGCAAAAGATCACCAGTAGATGCTGTGGTCATACGATTGGCCACAAAGAAGATGCTCATGGAACAGAGTTAATCTGTCTATCTCCCTAACAGGGAGTCCAGGGTGTTGGACAGATTTGGGAAGCATGCATATGCTTCACTGACCTTGGCACTCAGGTCACTAAAGCACACTTTAACAGACTTCAGAGGGACTTTATTAAAGAACTTTCCAAATCCTGTCTGGGACCATTACTTTTAAGGTGCAGAGCTCTGTTGCCTTACAGTTGGCTACCCTACAATCCATCTCAAATTTGTCCATAAGGCTCATTTCACATGCAGCTGAAAGTACCTCAAGGGAGGACGGGTTCAGGCATTTCCATTAGGAGACATGCCTAGATATGTCTGTGTGATTTCGTTGACCACTTCAAGACATCCTTTGTCAATGCTCCCTTTGACAGAAGTTCTTTGTTTGGCCCTAAAGTGAAAGACAGCACTCTCCAGGTATGAGCAAGCTGGTAAGACCCTGTCTGCAGTGGGCGTACATTTCTCGACTCATCAAAGAACCTTCTCTAGTAATCAGCGAGGATGTTGAAAAATGTGGTTCAGAATGTCCCAGGGTCCTTTCCATGATCCATGTGAAGATAGTTCCCCCAGGGGCAGAGGGGGGAACTCTAATGGAAGATACTGCCCATGCAACAGAAGAGACCAGCAGAACTAGGGGTCCAGAGATATATTCTCTGACAGACCATACCAGTGCTCCTGAAAGGAGGCCTGGTTGTCCAACTGTGGAGGCAGTCGTCATCATCTATCCCTGCACCAGAGATTCTGGCTAGACATTACAAAGGATACATGGGTGCAGATGATTATTTCCAGAGGTTATATAATACCCTTTCCCTACCCCCCCACTTTAACAGTAACAAAATTCCTGATGTTTCACCCAGTCAGAGGAAAGCAGCAGCTCTAGAAATAAAAAAATATGCTAGAAAAAAGGAGTCATCCAAGAGGTCCCCCAGACCACAAAGAGTCCAGAACTTACTCAAGATTCTTTTTAGTACCAAAGAAAACAGGGAACTGGAGACCAATTTTGGATCTCAGCAATCTGAACAAATCAGTTCGGTTTACAAAGTTCCAGAGGGTCATGTTTTAGTCCATTTTGCCCTTCCTACACAAGGAGGATTGGATGTGACCAATAGATGTTCAGGATGCATATTATCACATAAAATGAACAGACCATCCAGGAGATACCCATGCTTCCAGCTGGGCGCCAGTCATTATCAATTCAAAGCCCTGCCCTATGGCCTCCCCACAGCCCCCAGGGTGCTCACCAAATCCATTCCAGTAGTAGCAGCTCACTTGAGACTGCAAGGGTTCCAGGTGTTTCTGTACGTAGACGACTGGCTCATAACCTCTCTGACCAGGCATTTTCTAATAAAGGCATATGAGTATGTACTCCAGCTTTACTTTCATCTAGGAATTACCATCAATCACAACAAATCGCAGCTAGAACCATCTCAGAAATTAGAGTTCATAGGGGTCTTGTTCAATATGGTATCAGTCACAGCCTTCTTTCCCTTACCAAGGGTACAAACTATTCAATTTTAAGTCAAAAGGATAAGTCAAAATTCTTTATCAGCTTGATTGATTGTACAAGCCTTAGGATCAATATCCTCTGTGATAGTTCTGGTTCCACTAGCAAGATATCATATGAGAATTCTTCAATGGACCCATAGCAACTCAGTGGTCCATGTTACACCAACCTATGTCTGCCCAGAACAGAATAAACCAAGTATGCAAAAAGTACCTCTTGTGGTGGATTCACTCAGATCAGATATTACAAGGCCACCCCTTCATTATTCCTAAGTCCAAAGCCATAGTGACCATGGACACTTTTCAAATCAGCTGGGGGACACTTCTTGGGAAAGACAGTCCAAGGCACATAGTCCCCTGAAGTGGCCAACATGCATACCAATGTCCTGGAAATGAGAGCAGTACTCCTAGCATTGCAGGCATTTCAAGACTCTGTCCCTTCCTGGACTATTGCAATACAGACAGACAATACATCAGTGGTATGGTAAATCAACAAACGAGGAGAAATCAGATTTTACCCCTTGTGTAGAGAAGCTCTCAGAGTGTGGCAGTGGGTCATCTCATCCAATTGATTTCTGATAACAATGCATATACCGGAGAAATCCACAGTGATAGCAGACAAGTTGAGCAGGTCCATGTTATAGCCTCATGACTGGTCTCTCAACATGATAGTTACCAAATAGATATTCTTCCAATGGGGTCAACCCTGCTGTGACCTCTTTGCATCTCCCCTTAACAACAAGTGCAGCAGGCTCTTCACCCTGGTCACCCCACTGGGGAATCACCAAGAGACACTCTCCATGATTGGCCCCCCGGTCTTCTCAATGCTTACCCCACCAGCCTCTCTAATCCCCACGTTTCTCCAGAAAGCATCTCAATTAAACAGCAAAGTCATCCTTATTGCCCCTATTTGCCTCTTCAGAATTGGTTCTCCTTCCTTTGGTCTCTAGTTCACCCTCCATGGATTCTGGATCCATTTCCAGACCTCCTGTCTCACCTGACAGACATGATTCACCTGGACATTTTAGGTCTAAAGCTGACCTCATGGTTTCTCCACTTCTATTAATAGCTAGACAACACAGGCTCTCCTCCCTGTCCATCACATTCTTTTATCTTCCCATAAAGCTTCCTCTATGAAGATTTACAGAAGTAAATGGAAAGGATTTATTTTTTTTTTTGGGCACAACAGAAAGACATTGACCCTTTTTAGCACCAGTACATACAGTTCTTTATTTTTTTACTACAATTTTTAATGAAAGTGCTATCTCCTTGAATATGAAAGTACAATTAACTGCCATTTTTGGTTTTCATATAGAAGTTAACAATTCCACTTTGGCTTCTTCAAGACTTTGTAAGGCCTTTATTTATAAGGAGTGCCTTTCTTCTGAGACCCCCTTTTAAAGATCCAACTCCACCATGGGATTTGAATTTAGTTTTACAAGCTTTGACTCATTCTCCATTTGAACCATCAGCAAAGTGTGAACTAAAATTTTTAACCTGTAAAACTATTTTTGGTAGCTATAACCTCTGCTCAAAGAGTCTCTGAACTTCAAGCCTTGTCTTATAGCCCTCCTTATTTAATTTTCCTTAGAGACAGGATAGCATTAAGAACCAACCCATCCTTTCTTTCTAAGGTGGTGTCAGCATCCAACATCAATCAATCTATTAATCTTCCAGTTTTCTTTCCACATTTCATGAACAAAGGAGAATACATGTTACATTTATTGGACATTCACAGACAGTTACGTTTCTGAAGAAGTCTCTGAGGGGACGAAAACGATATTAAAGTTCTTATTCGCTAACGTGGTGGTGAATTAATTTGGTCCTTGCTCTGCCTGAGTCAGCATTATTTGGATTTATTGTTGTGATTTGCTGCTACATCTGGATGGAATTTCATGGTTTTAGAAAAACAGATCAATTGTTTATCTCTTTTGCAGAATCAAAATTGGGTAAGCGAGTTACAAAAGTAACTTAAGCCAAATGGTTAACTGATTGCATTTACCATGACTATAACAAATTGGGCTGGTCTTTGCCAAAATCCTTGAGAACCCATTCAACCAGGTCCATAACTTCAACAGTATTTTTATCTAGGTCTTCCATGGATGATATGTGTGGCTGCAACTTGGGCAAATCATCATACCTTTATTACATATTACAAATTGGATCTGGTCTCAAGAGGAAGAGCAGCCACATGGGATTTTAAGGAGCTGGGGACTCTGTCCCAACTGTTGAGGAATGAATGACAATTGACATCATATAAAGAAGTTTTCATTCTTCCTCAACTCCTTTCCTTCTGACCCCTTACCATTTGGTTTGTGACTTCTGAAGAACAAGAAGATAATAAGGGAACCAATGTTCCTGCCTTTGAGCTCTGGGTATTGTTTCTCATCATAGAATTTTCTGTTTTTCCTTATAGCTATAAGGCCAGAAAATAAAATCTGAGGTATGGTAGGGGACTAGAGCATTATGGGTAAGGGAGGAGCTTAAGAGTTTCCAGTAGTCACGAGGTGCAAAAAGAGACTGAGTCAGATCCAAGGGTCAGATCTGAACCCAATTGTTGAGGAAGACTGAAAATGGACAACACAGATGGAATGTTATGGTGAGTGCATAACTTTTTTTTTTTTTACTTTTGGGGGGGTTGGCATAGTGTTTTAAAATGTTTTTTTGTTTGTTTGTTTGTTTGTTTTTTTTTTTTTTACTGTGATCTTCGCAGTGGTGCAGCGGTAGCATTGTCGCCTCACAGCAAGAGGTTCTCCCGTTCGATTCTTGGCTGGAGCACCTTCTGTGTGGAGTCTGCATGTCCTCCCCACAGTCAAGTGGTGTTTGAAAGACATGTGTGAGTGGGCATGCCTTCATTGAAGGTTGGGCATCCGGTTGGCACCTCGTCACCATAAAGAAAAAATCGACTGCCAATCATTAGTGGACCGGAGTTCCGCTGTGGTGACCCTTAATTGGGAAAAGCCAAAAGAAAAACAACAACAACTGTGATCTTCCCTCAAAAAAGTAACTTTTCTAGAATAGTAGTGTTTACTGGCATGTGCTTCTTGTCTTCACCACGAAAGAATCACCATTTTTGGTTTGGCCATGGAACGGACTACTTATTCCATGGTCAGTCCTTCTTCCAGCCACAAAAACAAAATACTAAGCAAACAGGCTTTGAAACTACAGCAGGCTAGCAATTTGCCTCAGCCATAGGTGGGTGGCTCCACTGTGAGCATTTGTTGTACCTCAGACCACTCATCTTTTACCTCATATCCAGGCATGGACTGGAGGTTATCCATGTCCTCTGAGGTAAGGGAGAGCCACTCTTGTTGGTCTTGGGAGAGGGAACAGGTTTGGTTTCCCAGTTGTGTTGGAATGCTGTACTCATCCCTGGGGAATCTGCTCCTGCCATTAGTAACACAACTGGCCCCATTTTTTTCTGGCAGAAAGAAACAACCCTAAGCATTCCCTACTCCTCATATTTATTTAGAAAAGACTAGTTTATTGGGTCTGGCTCAGGGTTTAATTCAGGCTATTGATACTTAGGTTCATAGGTTTATACTAGGCTAACTGCCCTAGGGCATTTATAAGCCTAGCCCAAAGTTATGTGGGATTTATGTTAGAAATACTGTGCCCATTAGTTTGTTGTGCCTCTGTCCAGTAGTGACACAGAGATGATTCCCGGGGTAAACCTACGATCTCCCATCCACCGGTCAAGATTTCTCTTGAACAGAGCCAGCGAGGTGCTCTGCCTCATATGGACCAGGATTTTATTCCACAGCATGTAGTTTCCTGATAAAAGAAAGAGGGATACTCCTTTTCCTGAAGAGAGTCAAGATTCTGAATCCAAGCTGGTAGATGAAGGGGCAGATACACTTTTTTCCTCCTCACATTTCTGATTCAGATTCAGTTGAGAGCTCAAGTTCTAGAGTGTGCAAGTGAGAGAACACTGAGGTGTCTCAGTCCCTCAGAAAATATGCTACAGAAGGATTTTATGGAACCTACACCCATTCGTCCTGTTGGTCTTTCTAATAAGGATAAGAAAGTTATTAAGTGTGGGAAAAAGTGCATACATCTACAACTTTGATTTTCAGACTTTTGTATCGAGAGTCATCATCATCTTCTTTCGGCTGTTCCTGTTAGGGGTCGCCACAGCGGATCACCTGTTTCCATTTCTTCCTGTCCTCTGCATCTTGCTCTGTCACACCAGCCACCTGCATGTCCTCTCTCACCACATTCATAAACCTTATCTTAGGCCTTCCTCATTTCCTGTTACCTGGTAGCTTCATCCTTGGCATCATTTTCCCAATATACTCAGCACCCCTCCTCAGCACATGTCCAAACCAACGTAATCTTGCCTCTCTGGCTTTGTCTCTAAACCTTCCAAAATGGGCTGACCCTCTAATATACTTATTCCTAATCCTGTCCACCCTCGTCACACCCAGTGCAAATCTTAACATCTTTAACTCTGCCACATCCAGCTCAAACTCCTGCCTTTTTGTCAGTGCCACTGTCTCCAACCCATATAACATAGCTGGTTTCACTACCCTCTTGTAGACCTTCCCTTTCACTCTTACAGGTACTTGTCTGTCACAAATCACTCCTGACACTCTTCTCCACCCACTCCATCCTGCCTGTACTCTCTTCTTCACCTATCTTCCACACTCACCGTTACTCTGAACTATTGACCCCAAGTATTTAAAGTCATCCACCTTCACCACCTCAACTCCTTGCATCATCACCATTCTTCTATCTTCCCTCTTATTCACACACATATATTCTTAGTCCTGCTGACCTTCATTCCTCTTCTCAATAGAGCATATCTCCATCTCTCCAGGGTCTCCTCCACCTGTTCCCTACTCTCACTACAGATCACAATGTCATCTGCAAACATCATAGTCCATGGGGACGCCTGTCTGATCTCGTCTGTCAACCTGTCCATCACCAATGCAAATAAAAAATTACTCAGACCTGATCCTTGATGTAACCCCACCTCCACCTTAAACGCATCCATCACTCCCACTGCAGACCTCACCGCTGTCACACTACCCTCGTACATATCCTGTACCACTCTTACATACTTCTCTGACACTCCTGACTTCCTCATACAATACCACAACTCCTCTCTAGTCACCCTGTCATATGCTTTCTCTAAGTCTACAAAAACACAATGCAACTCCTTCTGACATTCTCTGTACTTCTCCATCAACACTCTCAGAGCAAACATCACATCTGTAGTGCTCTTTCCCGGCATGAAACCATACTGCTGTTCACTAATCATCACGTCCCTTCTTAACCTAGCTTCCACTACTCTTTCGCATAACTTCATGCTGTGACTGATCAATTGAATCCCTCTGTAGTTACTACAGCTCGGCACATCACCCGTATTCTTAAAAATCTGTACCAAAACACTTTTTCTCCATTCCTCAGGCATCCTCTCACTTTCTAAGATTTCATTAAACAATCTGGTTAAAAAACTCCACTGCCATTTCACCTAAACACCTCCATGCTTCCACAGGTATGTCATCTGGGTCAACAGCCTTTCCATTCTGTATTGAGAGTATTAAGGTTTATTCTGACTACATGTGAAAGTAATGGAAATGTTTTATCTGCACTTTCTTCTTGTGGGGAAAAATTTGCTTTAAATAATTTAATTTCTTCTATTGCACAGGTCACTGGTCATTTTTTACAGTGTGTGTATGACTTTGTTGATACTCAGTCTGGGACTATGGCCACTGGTACTATTTTGAGGAGATTTGCATTCTCAAACTCCCAGATTATGTTAAAATGAGATTTTAAATTTGCCTTTGAACAGAGGTTTAGTGTTTGGCTCTTTTGCTACAGAGATGATCAAAAAGTGTTATTAAAGTAGCAAGCTAATGAAATTGTTCATGCCTCCTTTTCTAAATCTTCCAAGGGATTTTCTAACTTCTCATCCAGTTTTGCCAAAAAGCAGAATAAACAATCTTTGCAAAATACAGGTAAATGACAAAGGGGGGTCCAAAAAGAATTCACAAACTTCTCAAAACCATGGACTATCCAACAAGTCTGAATAATCATTCAACATAACTTGTGACTCCATCCCACCCTTGTCCCCTTTTTTTCTTCCAGAAAGACTAAATTTCTATTTTGCTCTTTGGCAACAGATAGTTTCAGACAAATTGATTCTGAAAATCATTCAAGGTTACAGATAGCAGTGGGAGGAAATTCCTCTTTCCCAGGCTGTCATTCCTTATCCTCCATATCACACTGTTTTGTTTCCACTATTTCTTCATCACATGTTTGCCAATCAGTGATAGAACCAGTTTCTCCTTCCCAGGCAGAAAAGGGGTTTTATTCAAGGATATTTTATGTGCCAAAGAAAGAAAATGCTTAGAGATCAGATGTGGATCTTTCTTTCCTAAACATGTTTGTGATATGCCCAAATTCAAAAATGATGTAATTCCACAACGTGTTATCTCTTCATCTTTCAAGTTACCAATAACACTAGACATAACATCCCTCCATATTCATCCAAGCTTCAGATGTTTCTTAAGGTTCTGTATGTCTGGATTACATTATCAGTTCTATGCCTTATCTTATGAACTATTTACTGTACCAGTAGTGCTCACAGTGTCTAGCTCCAGTTATAGCTTATTGCAGGCTTCAGGGTATCCACATTTTTCTATATTTAGATGACTTGCTTATCTTTGCAGAGTCTTTTTTAAAGTGTCAGGAATCTGTGTCTTGAATAAGAAATCTCTTATCAAAAAGAACATTCAGAAGTCTTACTTAACTCTTCCACACAGGATTGTGCTCCTGGTATATCAACAAGACACCTCAGTTCAAAGAACATTTCTTTCACAAGAAAGATAGATCTATATCCTGATTTATTCCTAAGGATCAGATGTTGTCTATTTTCATCTGACTCAACTATTGAGTTGTCGGATCCAAGTAGATCTGCCCTTAGCATTTTCTTCTAAAGCTGTGGATCTGAAGCTCTGACACCTCACCTACCCATAATTCCCTCTTCTCCACTAAAGTATCACAGATCGCATTTACCACCTGAACTTTCCGATGTGTATTCCAAAGGGCTCTGTATTGTCATGATAAGTGAAAGTCTTTTTCTATATTGTTGTCGGACTTTTTCTCCTCCTTAACCCTTTCTAGCTTCAGTGTTATTATTATATGTGTGCTGTGTGAGATTTTTGGTAGAGTTTAAGCAGTTATTAGGAATAGTTGATAGAATCATAATATCAAGAAATAACTGTTCTAAGTGCCTTTTTCACATACTTAGAATTAAATTATTGTTCCTTTCTCTAGAGGTAGTTTTGAGATAAATAGTTACATAAATAGTTATAGAAATATTTAAAAAGTTAGCTGTTCAATATTTCTTAATATTCTTGCTGTTGTGTTTAATGTTGTTAGCTTCTACTTTGATGTCAGACAGACACCAAGATTTTAAGAAGTGCATGGCCTATGGACATAAACTTCTACCCCAAGACCTGTGCTCTTTATGCATTTATTGTTTGTGTTTTGCCCACCTAGAGACAAATTATAACATCTGTGCTTCCTTTGATACTAGGGACATTCAAGGCCATAAGGAAAAAATGTATCCTAAAAGGTTTGCTACCCCAAACAGGGCCATCTTCTCAACTTTCTATGTCTAGTACTTCTAGACCAGCTTTTTCTTTACCAGGCATTAAAATGGATAGAAAAAAGAGAGGACATTAAAGAAAATCTAAGGAAGGAGAAATATCTGAAAAGAAGAGACTTGAGAAGTCTAGAAAAAGGTCTTCAGACGTGTCAGATCATTTGAATCCAGTACCTAAGACTCAGAGGAGATTGGATCCACCTGCTGCTTGGATCTGATTTTCCTCTCCTCACCCAAGATTTTTCCCAGAACTGAGGAGTCCTAGGCTCCATTCACCCATCCTACAAGAGAGACAGTACTCCAGACCTCAGTTGATGGCATTATCCTTGAGGTCTGTTGGTCCACCAGAAGCCTTACTGAGATGGATGTTGATTGAATGATGTGCAGATTTATGAGGACACAACTCCAACTGGGGGCTCTCCCAGCACCATCACCACCACCACTTGGTGCTCCAGGTATGAATCCAACTACTCCTCCACTCTTTTCTCCAGTATCGAGCTGCCCTTTAGATATGGTTCTCACAGGTCCAACTCTTCCTAGAGCACCTTAGTCAGTGCCAACAGTTATAAGGACTTCAGCTTTATCAACATCCCTTACTCTCTTGACTCTGATTCTTTCTGCTTGAGATTTGAAACAGAGCTGAAGCATTGTTGCTGGGGTCCCAGTGGTATAGTCAACTCTGAATTTTTCAGAGCCAACTCTACTTCTTGATGCTACAGCTCTCCATACCTCTGATCTGAGGTCATTCTTGGAGCTGAGTCCAATTGGAGCTGGGATAGTTCCTACATCCTCATATAGGAGGGGGACATTCCTTCGGCTCCAGTTGTGATTTTGGCCTTTGAGGCTTTTGAATGGGTTTTGGTTGGGCCAAGGAATCAAGTGCTGCCTTCAAGCTCAGACCTGTCTAACTCCCTGTGGATCCTTTGACTCACTCTGCTTATTCAGATCAGAGGAGACAATCAATACATTTAGGCCTAGAGGAGACTCGCCACTGGAATTCCCTGTCTAATTCAGACCTGTTTCCTGAAATTCCCCCAAAACAAGGTCCTAGAAAACAGACTTGTAACTGCAAGTTCTGTGATTTCCCAGTCTGATTCAGACCTGTCTCTTGAAATTCCCTTAAAACAAGGTCCTAGAAAACAGACTTGCAAGTAGAAGCTCTTAGACTCTTCTTCAGAGTTTGTCACAGAAGACACAGACCTGGATGAAGGTAAAAGTTCCCCAACATCCCAGAATTGATGAAGCAGTGAGGGTATTGGTCCACTGAAGCTTCTTCACCAGATGAATTTCTGTTCCTCAAGACCTTTGGTGCTGGCTCATCTGCATCCTGGGTGGCATCATCTGCTGATGCCCATACAGGTTTTGTGGTGCAGCAGGCATTGAAAGACCCTGATATAGTAGAACTTATCCCTAAGAAACCAGATAGGATTTTAGTAGCTCTAAAAGACAGGAAGCACTGGACCAAAGGTTCACAAGTAGACACCATGGCAGTAGCTGCAACCATGAAAAGTAACTGTCTGAGGAGAGTTCTTTTGTTCACCCCCCTAACAGGGAGTCAAGGATGCTGGACAGGTTGGAGAAATGGGCATATGCTTCAGCTAAACTTTGCACTTAAAGTGCTGAACTACCTTGCACATATGACATGTTTTTAGAGAGACCTGACTAAGAAACTTACCAAGTCCCTTGCAGATAACTTACCAGCAGATATTTAACAGATAGTGGACTCCCAATTGTCTACCTTGCAGTCTACATTTAATGTGGTCATGCATCTGCTTTCCAGTGCAGCTGATGGCACAGTCAGGGCACCAGACACCGGCATTACCATGTGTCAGCAGGCTGGGGTGTGTTTATCCAATTTTGCAGAAAGCTTTAACATGTCTTTCATTAATGTCCCATTTGATGGTTACACTCTTTTTAGTTCAAAAATTAAAGAGACACTTACTAGGAGTGAACAGTATTGTAAAACCCTATCTGCCATTGGAATCCACTTCTCCACCTTTTCTATGAACAAAAGAGGCAATAAGAAGGTGCAGTTCAGAAAATCACATAGTTATCATCAGGACACTCTTGGAAATAGGCTCCCTTGGGGCAGTGGGGCAACTCGAATGGGTTTTGCCCTACGGACAGAGGCAGAACACACAACCAGGGCTTTCATGGGCCATTTACAGAGAACCCCTACAAGTGCTTCTTATGAGTTACCCAACTGCCACACTCTGGAGGCAGTCAGGGGGCACTTATCCTTGCAATCACAAGCCTGGCAATGTATTACAATGGATTTTTGGATGTTGGGGATGGTCACCAGAGGCTATACCAGTCTCTTTTCTTGTCTTCCAAAGAGGAAACAAAAGATTAATGATGCCCCACTTAGTCAGTTGGAATCCAACAACAGAGGTTTTCAAGTTGCTAGAAAAAGAGTCATCCAACAGGTCTTCCAAGACCAACTAGGATCCAGAGACTATTGCAGGTTCTTTTTAGTTCCAAAGAAGACAGGGCACCTCAGACCGATTTTGGATCCCAGTCATCTAAATTTTTAAAGGACAGACAAAGTTCCAGATGGTCACAGTGCAGTCCATACTACTTCCCCTGAGGAAGGACAATTGGATGCACTGTATAGATCTTCAGGATGCCTATTATCACATACAGATACGCAGATGATCCAGGAGATTTCTACATTTCCAGCTGAGAGCAAATAATTTTCAATTCAAAGCACTGCCTTTCAGTCTCACCATAGCCCCCTGGGAGCTCACAAAAGTTATGGCAGTGGTAGTAGCTCATATCTGACTGCAAAGGATCCAAGTGTTCCTATAATTAGATGATTGACTACTTACAGCTGCTTCCAGGGATCTACTGATTCAAAATTGGGATGTATTGTTCCACTTAGGGATTTTGACCAATCAGTCCAAAAGTCAACTATCACCTACTCAGTATATGTAGTTTATCAGATGCCATCTTAACATTATCTTTAAATTGCCACACTTCTGGATACCAAAGTACTATCCCTTTGCCTATTGGACTCACAGGTCATTCAGCAGTCCCTTCTTCAAGCATAGTTGATTCTTTGTGTTTTGGGTTTGATGGCTTCTACCATTACACTTGTACCCCTGACAAGGTGCCACATGAGAGTATTATAGTGGACCCTTTCATTTCAATGGTTGCAAATTCTTAACCCCCTCCATGCCAAAATGCATCTTACGCAAGTTTGCAGAGAGCATATTAAACGGTGGATAACCTCACCATAGAACATTTTGTCCACTAAACCGCCAGCCACAGTAATCACAGATGCTTCCCTTCTGGAGTGGGGGGGGGCATTTCAAGGGGAAGATGGTTCAAGGTGCTTGGTCACCCCTAGAGGCCAACCTTCATGTCAGTATTGTGGAGATGAGAGCAGTCCTCCTAGCACTGCAGGCATTTCAGGACTTCCAACCCAGGGATGTGACCACCTTTCAGGTGGACAACATGGCAGTAGTCTGCCACATCAACAAAAAAAGGGAACAATTTCATACCCACTTTGCCAGGAGGCCATACGAATGTGGCAAAGTGTACTGTCTTC
Organism: Protopterus annectens; assembly: GCF_019279795.1. Classification (NCBI taxonomy): domain Eukaryota; kingdom Metazoa; phylum Chordata; order Ceratodontiformes; family Protopteridae; genus Protopterus; species Protopterus annectens. Next base: position 836,690,676 of record NC_056744.1, read on the forward strand.
CTGTCATTTTCTGACAGCATTGCAGATCCCAAGGACATCAAATTTGCTAGTGAACTAGCTGAGCAGGTTAGTTTAACTGCATCATTAGTGATCTTTCAACCAGATAATGGTGACACAGATTTTCAGCTGCTGGGGCCAACCTTGCTGTGACATACTTGCTCCATACATGGACAAGTGCAGTAGTTACTTTGCCTTAATCCCTCCACAGGGACAATCACTGAGGGATGCTGTAGTTCACAATTGACCCTTTTTTCATTCCAAATCTAGAAGGTGGAAAGCCAGAGTGATCCTCTTTACTCTGTTTTGACCCCAGTAGGTTTTGTTTCCCTTCCTTTGGCGCCATGTAATACACCCTTCTTGGGTGTTGGATTCCATTCCAGACCTCCTGAGTTATTCATATGGATTACCTCTATTGGATCAAAGAGCTTGAAGTTGACTGTATGGTTCCTCCAGTTCTAACAATAGCCAGAGATTCCAAGCTGTCTTCTTCACTGGTCCACATTATTTCTGCCTCTAAAAACAGTCTACCAAAAAGATACATCAAAGCAAATGGGAAAAATGATGTATTATTTTATTTATTATAAGTCTCTTTAGACTTTCTGTCAGAGCTTTTTCAGAAAGGGTCCAGTTTCTCCACTATCAAGGTGAGATGGCCATCTTATCAAATTTTCACATGGGGCATTATGATACCTCTGTAGTCTCTAACCTTCATCAAGCGTGCTTTCTTACTCAGACCCATATCACATATCCAGTTCCCCCATGGGACATCACTATTATGCTTTAAGCCTTAACCAAAAAATCCTTCAAACCAGCAGCTTCAGTAGATTTTGAGTATCTCTCATGGAAAACTATTTCTTTTGTTGCAATTACATCCACTAGACAGATCTCTGAATTACAAGAACTATCTTCCAAACCACATCTTGTTATTCATAAAGATAGAGTGGCCTTGAGAAATAACTTTTCTTCTTTTCATCTTTTCTACCAACGGTGACATCCAAAGTAAATCTGAATCATTCAATTGATTCACAAGTCTTTTTTTCTAGGTTCTCAAACAAAGGAGAATATATCCCATGCATGCTAGATATTGCCAGTCAACTCTTTCTATTTACAGCAAACCAATCATAGCAGAAAGTCTAATCAACTATTTATATCCTTCTCTAAAGCAAGATTGTGAAAAGGCATATCAGGCCACAATTTCCAAATGGCTATCAGGCTGCATTTCTATTGTTTATAATGAGCAGAGTTTACCCTTACATACAAAACCAAAAGCCTATTCTACAAGAGCAATAGCTACTTCTATGTCATTTATGAAGAGAGTTCCCAGTGATGACATTTGTGCAGCAGCAGCATGGTCAATGGCCCACACCTTTGTATCTCATTACAATTTGGAAATGCAGTCCAGATCACATTCTTCCTATGGTTCTACTCTTCTGAGGAATGTCCTTCCTTGATGCCACACAGGTGTTTTTTCAGCTTAGAAGTGTGTCCCAAAGGTGGAATCAGACAAAAATAGACAACAATTGGCACAAAAGTTATGTATTCACAATAATGATAGATCTGTGTTGTCTCGTTTTTGTCCATTTTAACATCTCTCCCTTCTTCCCCTTCAAATATTGTCACTAGTAACTCTTGGTGATCAGAAAAACCTCAACTAAGACCCTATCATAGGTTCATAGGTAGGTACTAGGCTATCGGCCCAAGGGTCTGTGTAAGCCTAGCCAGCAAGGTTCCATAGCTTACACCACCCAAGAAAGTTATTTTCCTGTGCCACTGTCCAGCAGAGACACAGAAGTGGTCCCTGGGGTGTATTTCCTATTTCCCATCCTCTCATCAAGATTTTTCTTGAAGAGCGCTAATGAAGAACTTTGCTTGACATAGATGGGTAGCTTGTTCCAGAGTATAGGAAGTCTCTGGGACAGGAATCTATCCCTCCAGCGTGTCCTGTTTATTGTGGTGACAAGATTTAGGTCCCTAGAGAGTGTAGCTCAGAGGGATTGGGATTTCTTTAGGTGTAGCATGTCCAACAGCTCTGGGTTTGACATAGCTTTATATGTTAGGCAGAGATCACCTCGGAGTAGGTGATATGCTATGAAGTAAAGCTGGAGTTTTTTGAAGTGGTCAGTGTAGGGCATTTGTTTGAGGCCAGTAATCCTCTTTGTGAGGTACTTCTGTGGCCTTTCCAGCTGCTGCAGATGTCTTGTGAGATACATTCCAAATATTCATAAAGATAGAGTGGCCTTGAGAAATAACTTTTCTTCTTTTCATCTTTTCTACTCTATAATGGGTCTAATGAGTGATGAGTAGAGGGGAACAATGACCTCTTTTTTCCTGGATGACAACCCTTTTATGATGAGGTGTGCCACGTAGAAGGACTTCCTGACTACTATGGTGGTGTGACTATCAAAGGAGAGACTACTGTCCACCTGGGTCCCAAGGTCTCTTATCACGCATTTGGTGTTAAGTAGATTGCTGCCTATGTGGTAGTTCATGGGTACAGAGCTTTTACCAAAGGGGATGACACTGCACTTTTTGGCATTGAGCTTGAGGCCATGGCTCTGACACCAGGCATCTGTCTCAGTGAGACCCTTCTGTAGGATGTCCACATCATTTGGGGACTTGACTATGGCTCCTAGTTTGCAGTCATCTGTGAACTTCATTAGCCAGAGGCCTTCTGTGTTAGCCTGTACTTCAGAGAAATAGATGCCAAACAGGAGAAGTCCCAGGACAGAACCCTGTGGTACTCCACTTGTCACTGCTTTGAGGTCAGATTTGGAGTCTGCAACTTTTACAGTGTGGGTTCTGTCAGTGAGCCAGTTGGCAACCCATCTTGTGACATAGGGATTTATACCCAGTTTAGTAAGTTTAGCTATAATTCCAGAATTGGGGATGGTGTCGAAAGCCTTGGCGAGGTCAACATAGGCTGTGTGAACCACCTTACCCTCATCCACGGCTTTGGTGACTGCCTCAATTTCTATTTGTACCTTATTGTTGTATTCACATCTCCCTCAGCTTTGGTGCCTAGATTTTTTTTCAGTTGTAGGAGAATATCAGTTTTTTAGGTATAAGTCAGCAGCCTCAATCTGAGGTATTTTAGTGGAAAAAAGAGAAGTATGGCTAGGGAAGGAGTGAGAGCTTCAGATCCACAGCTTTAGAAGAAGGTGCTGAGATTGGATATGATTGGATCCATTAACCCAAAGGTTGAACCAGATAAAAATGATACAAGACAGATCTATAATTATGTCAACTATGTAACTTTTGATCCAATTTCAATTTTCCTTCTATTCTCAACTGTTGGGTTTGGATCTGAACTGCAGATCTGACTTGGCCATTACTAAAGCTCGAGGTACCCAAAAAAGCTCTCGAGCTTCTCCCTTACCCATATGCACCAACCCCTATCATACCCCAGATCTCATTTGCTGCTTTTCGTGAAAAGATGTGGTGTCCTTAGCTCTTGAGTTTCCTTAAAGATAAGTGCAGATTTGATGTTGTCACTCTTCATTAAATCCTTGACAGTGGGTTTGGCTCCGAACCTCAGAACTGATACAGCCGTTTACTTCAACTCGAGCTCTCCAAACTCTCAGGCCAGGCTCTACCCATAATGCTCCTCACAGAGATTACTTCAGATCTCATTTGCCGCTTCACAGACCAGAAACGTTCATTCATTCTCTTGAGCCTTGGCTTAGTTTTTGTGAGTAATTTCTAATTTTTTTTGACACTTTATGCCTCTTCTTAATTCTTTGTATTTCTACCCACTCCTCATCCATTTTATCGTAGTTGGTTTCCATCTGTCTTCCCTCTACCATTGGTAGACTATCCAGTACCATTGTTGGTACTCCCTTTCACTCCCTTTGAATACCTTTAAAGGTAGTCTTCTTACCATAGCTGGTATTTTCCTACTTTCTATTTTCCAAAAAAAAAAAAAAATCTTTCTTTATCTGTATTCCCTTCTTTAGTGTGACTGCTTTCAGCCTGTTATGGTGGAACAACAGGAGAAACTTTCTCCTTCTAAACCCTCTAAGGGCACCTCCAAATTCAAAAGGTGTAAAAATGTGAGGGTAAAATGCCCAATTCAGATGGGCATACCCTGTGTTTGCATTGCCTTGGTAAGATACATTTACAGGAGAACTGAGTGATTTGTCATGGGTTTCAACCTGTACTTTAACAGAAAGGAAAAACAAATTAATCTTAAAAGGACTACTTAAAACTAGATTTGACAAGGCTATTTCTGAGTCCAAAGAGAAAACTGGTACATTTGAAGTAGTTACTTCATTTGTTCTGCAACTTGTGGGTATCGGATCCGACTTCGGATCTGAGCCGGCAGCTTTATTAGCTAAAAGATCCGAGCTCCTAGCTCCTCCCCTTTACCCATAATCCCCTGCTACATGTTGCCTTTCCTCAGATCGAGTTTGCCGTGGCTGAAAGAAGCTACTTGTGAAGAGCTCCTTAGGCTTGGGTGAGATTGTTTCTTGTCACAAATTAGACTAAAAGCTTAATTTTTTTGTTAGTGTGTGAGTGTTTAGTCTCTTTTGTCGAGTTATAGTCTTAGTTTTAGATTTTTGTGGTTATTATTAGGTTTTAGTCGTTGTGCTTGTCCCTCCCCTTTAGTGTCTGGGTGTGTTTCTGTGATGGCTGAAGGGCCCAAAGCTGTCTTTTCTAAGTGCACTGAGTGTGGCCATAAGCTTTCCCCGGCTGATGGCCACACTCAGTGTGTGTTGTGTCTGAGGGTGGCCCACCTGTCCACTAGCTGCCAAATATGTGCAGCGTTTAACCCCCGGGCCATCAGGGATAGGAAGAACAAGTTGATCCTGGCGGGCTTGTTAGGACACTTCTTCTTCCTCTCCCTCCAAGGCACAGGCTGCTACCACAGCCCCTGTACCTTTAGGTCCCCCCACTCTGCCTGGGACTCAACCTCCCTCTGCTGCGCAGAGTTCAGGGGACTCATCTGCCTCTTCCAGGGAGAAGAGGCATAAAGACAAAGAGAGACACAAGAGTCATAAAAGGCAGGCTGAGACTCTTCCCTCAGCCCCACCATCTAAACTCTCTAGTCCTTCCACGAGGGCCTCTGGATCCTCTCCCTCTTGGCTCCATTTGCCTTGTTTCTCGCTGAAGCCGGAGGAGGAGGACCGCTCTCCCTCTAGGTCGCCAAGGCGGCCCTCCCAGCCCACCTCGACAATGTCGTCTAGATCTACGAGAAGCCTGACCGACGCAGACACGGATCGGATGATGCATTGTTTTCTGCAGACCCAGATGCACATGCGGGTGCTCCTGCCTCCCCCTCAGGAGGGGAGTGCAGTCCCCCTTTTTGCTCTGATCACTCCTTCTCTAACCTGTTTTCGGGTTTTGGAGTCATTTGATCCGGGCCCTTTCGGAGCTGGGGTTTTGTCAGCGCTGATAGCTCCAGTAGCTTCGACGCCGACTGTACCCTCGAGGGTGTTGGATCCTAGCTCTTGAGGCCGAGAGCTGAGCACTGGATCCGTAAGGGTTGATGTGTCTTCGGCGCCCTTCAAGTCGGAGCACACTTCCCTCTCGGATCCGACCGCTTCGGCACCGACACTGATCCCTGCTTCGGAGCCGAGGAGACTACATTCGGAGACTGGGGAAAGTGGCTTGCCTTCGGCTTTTGAGGTAGTGGAGAGGGTTCTGTCAAGGTCTTCCAGATCCCCGGTCTGGGCGTCGGATCCTCCCGCTCCCCCTATGCATCTGGGTCCATCCTCCATCATCCGACCACTGGGACAGCCTGCTCAAGCCTTCCAGTTAGTTCCCTTAGAGGAACAGGACCCTGTAGGTGAGCCCTCCTCGGATAGTCCCACCGAGGAGGTTCCTCACAAACGGAAGTGTAAAAGGAGGCACCTGGACTCCCCTGAGTCCCTCACGACAGACACGAATTTGGATGAGGGGGAAGGTTCCCCAAGGTCACCCCCCTGAGGATGTCTCCTTTGGAGACATCATGGAAATGTTGTGAATTAGAGGGCGGTGGTCTGCCCAAAAACCTTCCTTGGATGAGTCTGTGTTTCTGGAGGCATTTGAGGCAGGCCCGTCTACCTCCTGGGTGTCCCCTACGGCTGACCCCTGGTAGACTTAATTACTACCAGGGCGTGGAAGGAGCCCGACACCGTGGAGTCAATCCCAAGATGGCCAGACAAAATTCTTAGCCCTCCCTCGGATAGGCAGGCTGGATCTAAGGATTCACCTGTGGATACCATGTTGGTGGTGGCTGCCACGAAGAAGGAACTGGCACAGGAGAGTTACTCGGTCCACCCTCCGGATAAGGAATCTCGGGTGTTGGACCGCATTGAGAAGCGGATGTTTTCTTCAGCTACCTTCTTGGTAAGGGCGCTGAACTACATGGCACATATTATCAGGCTACAGCAAGACCTAACAAAGGAATACGCTGCAGCTCCCCCATAGTCCATGACAGTTGAGGACAAGAAGACCTTCTTGACTCATATAGCCACTCTGAAGTCTATCTCGAACACGTCTATGCGGCTACTCTCCCATGCTATGGAAGGAGCTGCTAGAGCTAGCGGAGCCGGGGTCGTCTTGCGGCGTCATGCCTGTCTCTGCCTTTGTGATTTTGCAGAACCCTTTCAGGCGTCCTTTGCAAATGCGCCCTTTGATGGTTCTTCGCTCTTTGGCAAGACCGTATGCGAGACGCTGGTCCAAAGCGAGAAGGACGGGAAGACGCTGTCTGCCGTGGGAGTCCACTTCTCAAACCCCCAATGATTCTTCTCGAGGAATCAGGGGGGACAAAAGAAGATGTGGTTCCAGAAGTCTCAGCAGTCCCGTCCAGCTTTGGACCCCTCATCCTTCAGAGGCAGAGGAGGACAAGGTGGACGCTGGCCCAGAGCAGAGGGGGGCGTGTAATTTTGGGTCTAGAGAACCGTTCTCAGATAGATCCGTGCAACAACCCTGAGGGCTTACCCAACTGTCCCTCTCTGGAGGCAGTCAGGGGGCATTTGTCGGAGCACCTACTAAACTGGGAGTCCATCACGATGGATCGATAGGTGCTTCGAATCATATCCAGAGGTTATTCCATCCCCTTCCTAAATCTTCCCCCTCCCATGAAGTGCCTCCCCGATGTCCCACCCAATCAAAGGGAGGTGGCAGCTTCAGAAATTTCGAAGCTACTAGAAAAAAGAGCCATCCAGTGCATCCCCCCAGACCAGTTCGGATTGGGCTATTACTCCAGGTTCTTTTTGGTGCCAAAAAAGATGGGGGACTTGAGACCGATTCTAGAGCTCTCTTCCCTGAACCTGTTCATTCCCAAAGAGAAATTCCAGATGGTCACTCTTCAATCAATTCTCCCCCTCCTTCACGAGAGCGACTGGATGTGCTCCATAGACCTCAAGGATGCGTACTATTACATTTTGATGGACAGACGATCCAGGAGGTTTCTCTGCTTCCAGCTGGGAGCAAGTCATTATCAATTCAGGGTTCTTCCATTTGGCCATACCTCAGCCCCCAGGGTGTTCACCAAAGTCATGGCAGTGGTTGCAGCCCACCTGAGACTCCAGGGCATTCAGGTCTTTCCATACCTGGACGACTGGCTCCTCACCGCCTCCAACAGGCATCAACTGTGTGTCACCCGGGATTATGTTCTAACTCTTGCCCAGAGTTTGGGCATCTCGGTCAACCTTCAGAAGTCCTTCCTTCACCCTGTGCAAGTCCTGGAATTTATAGGGGCCAAATTGGACACTCGCATCTCTCAGGCCCTTCTAACTCCAGACAGGGTGAACACTTTATCTTATCAGGTACTAGCCCTCCTTCAGAACCTGGCTCCTTCAGCAGAGTTAGTCCTGAGAGCACTAGGGTCTATGGTGGCGGCAATCAGTCTTTGTCTACACGCACGGCTACGAATGAGGATTCTGCAATGGACCCTCCAGGTCCAGTGGTCTCTATTACTACATCCGCTGAACACCCCTATTCCATTGAGCAGGGCTTGCAAGGACTCCCTCCTCTGGTGGCTTCACTCAAGGGAGCTGCGAGAAGGGAGACCCTTTGTAATACCCCTGCCTCGAACCATATTGACCACGGATGCTTCTCGCCTCGGGTGGGGGGGCATTGTTCGGGCAGAACTGTCCAAGGCACGTGGACTCCCTTAGAGACTGATTTGCATATCAATGTCCTAGAGATGAGGGCTGTGCTTTTGGAGTTGTAATCTCTCCACAGCCTTCTCCATCTAGGGACTATTGCGGTTTAAACAGACAACATGGCAGTAGTCTGATACATAAACAAACAGGGAGGAACCAGGTCTTATTCCCTTTGTCAGGAGGCTATGAGAGTTTGGGAGTGGGTGATATCCACTAACCACTTTCTGGTAGCGACGCACATTCCGGGTCGGTCCAACATTCTGGCGGACAAGCTGAGTCATGTGATACTTACACCGTATGAGTGGTCTCTCAAACCGTCAGTTGCGAAACAGATCTTCCTCAAATGGGGTATTCCTTGCTGCTATCTTTTCGCCTCTCCGTCAAACACAAAGTGCAGCGAGTTTTCTGCGATATTTCCCCCACCAGGGGAGAGCCCCAGAGATGTTCTAGTTCATGCTTGGCCACCCGGTCTCCTCTACGCTTATCCCCCCCTTCCTCTTATGACAAAATTCATTCAGAAAGCATGTCAGTTGGGGAGCAAAATTATCCTCATAGCCCCATTCTGGCCTCACCAGAGCTGGTTCCCATATCTGTGGTCTCACATTGTAGTTTCTCCATGGATCTTAGATCCCATTCCGGATCTGATTTTACATCCTGCAGGATTGCAACCCCGGAACCTGGTAAACCTCAAGCTAGCGGCTTGGTTGATCCAGTTCCACTGATGGCAAGGACTCCTGGCATCTCGTCACCAGTAAAGGCCATTCTGGTAGCGGCTCACAAGCCTGCTACCAGAAAAATTTACAGTAGTAAATGGAAGCGTTTTTCTATCTGGGATAAGGACAAGGGCTTAGACCCCTTTACCGTTCCTGTTCCGACGATTCTTGATTTTCTGTCACGTATTTTTCATCAAGGAGCAAGTGCATCTACAGTTAAAGTACAATTGGCAGCCATTTCCCATTTCCATGTAGGGGATGGACTGGGATCTCTAGCTTCTGCTAAGATAATCAAAACATTCTTGAAAGGCATTTCTCTTTTGAAACCACCAGTTAACACTGCGGTCCCACCATGGGACTTAACTCTAGTTTTGCAAGCATTGACAAGCCCACATTTTGAGCCTGCTGCCTCAGTTCCTTTAAAGTTCTTATCATGGAAAACAGCCTTTCTAGTTGCAATTACTTCAGCCAGGAGGGTTTCGGAACTTCAAGCCCTTTGCATGAAACCTCCTTATCTAATTTTCCATAAGGATAGAGTGTCTCTCAGGACTAACCCTTCCTTTTTACCAAAAGTAGCTTCAGAATCAAATACTAATCAATTGATTAATTTACCGGTGTTCTTCCCCAATTTTCAGAACCTAGGGGAATACAAATTACACAAATTAGATGTACATAGACAACTATGTTTTTACTTGCATAGGACTAAGGATACTCGCAAGGCTGATCAGTTGTTTGTGTCCTTTGCCAAATCTGTCATGGGTAAAGCCATTTCCAAAGTTACCTTAGCAAATTGGATTTCACAGTGCATCATTCATACGTATGTAGCCTCAGGTAAAACTGCTCCTATCGGAGTCCATGCCCGCTTAACCCGATCCATAGCCACATCAGCAGCCTTCTGGTCCAGGGTTCTTCTGGATGACATATGTTCAGCAGCTACTTGGTATTCCTCCCATACATTCATTTCTCATTATAAATTGGATATGATATCCAGGGGTAGGGCTTCCTTTTGCTCCACGGTGCTTCGGAATATCCTTCCTTAAGGGCCGCCCAAGGTTTTTAGGTAGTTGGGGACTCTGTCCCACAGGTTGCAGAACAAATGAAGTAACTACTTCGGATAAAAAAGTTATGTACTCACCATAACATTCCATCTGAGTAGGTACTTCATTTGTCTGCAACTGACCCCCCTCCATGCCCCCTAACCATTATCGCGATTCCTGATTATGTTTTCAGATTGTCTTATGAGGTTAGGCTTATTTAGTCCTCTGTCGAGGGCATTAGCTTGTTGGATTAAGCAAACTCGATCTGAGGAAAGGCAGCATGTAGCATGGGGATTATGGGTAAAGGGGAGGAGCTAGGAGCTCAGATCTTTTAGCTAGTAAAGCTGCCAGCTCAGATCCAAAGTCGGATCTGATACCCACAGGTTGCAGACAAATGAAGTACCTACTCAGATGGAATGTTATGGTGAGTACATAACTTCCTTTTCATCTTCTTCTTCACCTGCCTTAAAGAAAAGGCCTTCCTCGGTTCCAAAGTCCTTGGAACTGTCAAGGAAAATAGCTAAACCTTCTCCTGTACCAAAGAGTTCATCAGCACCAGAGAATTTGACTACACCAACTATTGCTACTATCACTAAATTGGCTTCAGAGCTGACAGCTTCTTCTTCGATACTTACTGATATATCGGTACAGAAGCAATTGGGGTTACCTCTGCTCCCAAGAAAATCTTATTCCCCATCTGTGAACCCATTTAAAGACACTTCTTTTGTGGAAGTGAGACCCCCTAAATCTCCTTCCACTGCATCTGTTCAATTTACTAAGAGTCTCTCAGAGACAGACAGCATGAGACTGGTGGATCAGCTACTCATGGTGAGGGAATTGTCCTCGGTTCTGAGCCATGCCAGCACTGGAACTGTTCATCCTATAAAACCCCCATGCCCTCCTCCTCCAACCCTTGTTGAGCCTTTAGAGCCCCCGATCCCGACTCTCCCGGCTCCAACTGTCTTGGTTCCAGTAGCATCTTTGTCTCTGGTTCTGAGAACCGACTTGAGTAGCTCCAAGCTTTTGGCACTGAAGACCTCCCAAGGTCGAGACACTCTGGTCAGGTCCTAGATGCATGCTACCTTTTTGGTTCCTTTGGAACCATCTATGCCTCTCAGTTCCTCAGCCTTTGCAGCATCAACCCAGGCTTCTGTTCTGGAAGTGGTCTCCTCGGTGCAGGGTGTGACCTCTGTTCCGTAGGAGTCTATTTCAGTTCTGGGGGGACCAGCCTTCCAGATTATGGAGAGAACATTGTCTATTGGAGACTCACAGTCCTTGCCATCCCTGTCGGGACAGATTTCGGTATCCCCTTGACCTGAGCTACTATCAGTCTCAGCCCCAGGGACAGAGAGCACAAAACTCTCAGGTAATATCTACCTTGGTAGTCTCTTCTTCAGATACTTCCCCAGATCATCCCCTGAGGAAGTCCCTGTGAAAATAAAGTGCAAGAGGAAGCACTTAGAGTCCCTGGAAGAGTATTTCACTGAAGATACTGATTTTGATGAAGGGGAAGGTTCCCCAGGTCACCCTCTGATGATGTTTCCTTTGGAGATATCCTAGAAATCCTGAAACAGATGGATGGATGGTCCTCCTCCCAACCTTCCTCAAAGGAATCGATATACCTAGAGACTTTTCATGCTCAGCCCTCTACTACTTGGATCTCTCTGCCTGCTGACGATCTCATTAAATTGATCGCTCAGCAGGAGTGGAAGATGCCCGACACCATAGAGCCAATCCCTAAGAGACCTGATCGAGTATTATCAGCCCCTAAAGCAGAACCACAATGGGCCAAAGAATTCCTGTTGACGCCATAGTAGTAGTGGCAGCCAGCAAAAAGGGACTTCCCGAGGAAAGTCCTACTATCCATCCTCCTAACAGGGAGTCTAGGACTTTGAATAGATTTGGGAAGCACTTTTATGCTTCATCGACCTTTGCTCTAAGGTCCTTGAATTATGTGCTGCACTTTACAAGACTATAGAGGGATCTGATCAAGGAGCTTTTGGATACCCTCAAAGGAGCAGTGGCTGAAGGGGTAAGAAATAGTTACTTCTTAGCTTGTAGCCCTAGAAGCAATTTCTAACTCATCCATAAGGCTTGTTGCCCATGCAGCTGAAGGGATGACTGTGGCAGAGGGGTTCAGGCATAGCCATTAGAAGCCATTCTTGGATGCATTTGTGCAAATGTGTGGAGCCATTTAAAGCATCATTTGTCAATGCTCCATTTGATGGATCTTCCCTGTTTGGTCCCAAGGTAAAAGATACCCTAGCCAGATGTGAAAAGGATGGTAAGACCCTTTCTGCCATTGGCATATGTTTCTCCACTCCTCAGAGACCACGGTCTAGGAACCAGAGAAGTGGGAGACTATGTTTAAAAAATCCAAAGGGCTTTTCCAGGATTCACAAGGCAAAGACTTCTCCCGGGACAGTGGGGGAAGCAATGGAAGACACAACCCTAGAGGCAGAAATGGTCTGCAAAACCAGGGATCCAAAGACACCTTCTCTGGAGCTTCCTACCAGCACCCCTATATGGGTGCCTGATTGCCTGCCTCTGGAGGCAGTCAGGGGATGGGTTTCTCTGCATCAATCTGCCTGGAAAATGTTAACAACAGACAAATGGGTGCAGAGAATTATATCTAGAGGTTACCAAATTCCTCTATCACAACCTCCAAAACCCCAGAAAAAGCTCCCAGATGTACCACCCAGTCTCAGGGAAGCAGCAGTTCTAGAAATTCCAAAAAGTTCCACCAGACCAGAAAGGATCCGGATTTTACTCAAGATTCTTTTTAGTGCCCAAGAAAACAGTTGACTGAAGACCTATCTTGGATCTCAGCCAATTCAACAAGGCAGTTCAACAAACCAAATTCCAGATGGTCACAGTTCAATTGATACTTCCATTTCTGGAAAAATCCAAGTGGATGTGCTCTTTCAACCTCCAAGATGCTTATTACCACTTAAAAATGGAAAAGAGCTCCAGGAGGTTTTTGTGCTTCTGGTTGGGAGCTGGTCATTTCCAATTCAGAGTACTGCCCTTTGTACTCACCACAGCTCCCAGGGTGTTTACCAAATGCATGGCAGTGGTACCAGCTCATCTAAGGCTGCAAGGGTTTTGAGTATTCCCATATCTCGATGAATGGCTCCTCACCACTGCCACCAGGTGTCAGAACGGTCAAGAGATTACTCCATACATCTCTGTGCATCTCTAGGAATAACTATAAACATCAAAAAGTCCACTCTTCAACCCACTCAAAAATTGGATTTCATTGGAGCTCACATAGACACTGTCTCGGGAATTGCGTCTCTCCCTCCAGAATGGCTACAACGTATAAGATCCCAAGTTGGTCAATTACTATGGAATGACAAGGTTCCAGCAAAATTAGTTCTTCAAACCTTGGGCTCCATGGCAGCAGCAATCACTCTGGTTCCTTTGGCAAGGTATCACATGCGGATATTGCAATGGCTACTAGCATACCAATGGTCTCTCATTCACCAACAAATGTGTTAGATAATTCTGATTATCAGTCATTGCAAGCACGACCTGTTGTGGTGGCTACACACTAGCCAAGTTTTTGTGGGTCATCCTTTCATTCTTTCCCAGCCCCAAGCCACAGTGACCATGGATGGTTCTCAGACAGGGTGGGGGGGCATTATCTGGGAAGGACTGTCCAAGGCACGTGGTCCCAATTGGAGGCCAACTTGCACATCAATGTACTAGAGATGACGGCAGTGCCATTAGTGTTGCAAGCATTCCAAGATGTTCTCCCTTTAGGAACAGTCGCAATTCAGATGGACAACATGTCAGTAGTCTGGTACATAAACAAACAAGGGGGAACCAAATCTTACACATTGTGTCGAGAAGCACTCAGTGTTTGGGAATAGACAATTTCTTCCAACCACTTTTTCTTACAGTAATGCACATTCTGGGGAACTCCAATATGATAGTGGACAAATTGAGTAGAACTATTCTCTTGCCTCACAAGTGATCTCTCAATCCAACAGTGGCGAACAACATTTTTCACCACTGGGGCCAACCTTGCTGTGACCTTTTTGCTTCTCTTCTAAACAACAAGTGCAGAAGTTACTCTCCCCTAATCATTCCTCAGGGGGAGTCATCCAAAGACGCTCTTCTCCACAAATGGCCTCCCTTGCTGCTTTATGCCTTCCCCCCAATTTCTCTCATTGCACAATTCCTGAAGAAAGCCAAAATGATGGAAAATTCAATAATTCTCATTGCCCCTTTCTGGCCTTAACAAGTTTGGTTTCCCTTCCTATGGCCTCATTTAACTCTGAAACCACGGAATATGGACCCAATTCCAGATCTATTGTTTCACCCAGAGGGCATGGCGCATCCAAATCTCCAAAACCTCAAGCTCACTGCGTGGCTTCTCCAGTTCCCATGATTGCCAGGCATCCTTCTCTTTCCTGACATGTCCGACAAATTGTTATCACTCATCACAAATTGTCTACTAGGAGATTACACCATTCTACACCACAGGGACTGCCAGCTTGAGACCCCCAGACCACCCAGCAAGGTTTCATGATCTCTTCCAACACTTCACTGGAACAATCCCACTGAGGAACTCCCTAGGAAGAGAAAGTGCAAGAGGAGGCACTTGCACTCTTAACAAGAGTCAGTCACTGAGGATACTGATTTTGATGAGGGGGAGGTTCTCCCAGGTCACCCCCTGATGATGTTTCCTTTGGAGACATCCTAGAAATCATGAAACAGATGGATGGCTAGTCCTCCTCCCAACCTTCCTCAAAGGAATCGATATACCTGGAGACTTTTCATGCTCAACCCTCTACTACTTGGATTTTGATGAGGGAGAAGGGTCCTATGATCACCTCCAGAAGGCATCTCATTTAGAGGCATCCTTGAAATCCTGAAGCAGAGAGGTGGTTTTGCCTCCAGCAACTCTTCATCGGAGGAATTAGTATTTCTGGAGGACTTTGGAGCTGGTCCATCTACCTCCTGGGTTACTCCAACCCCTGATGAGCTCATTGATTTGGTCTCTCGGCAGGTATGGAAGGAGCCTGACTCAGTTGAGCCAAACCTTAAGAGACCAGACTGGATTCTGGCTCCAGCTATCGGGAAGGAATTTTGGAGTAAGGGGTGCCCGTGAATGCCATGGTCATGGCAGTGGCCACCAAGAAGGAACTTGCTAAACAAAGTTCCTCTGTTCAGCCCCCTAACAGGGAGTCTAGGGTGATGGACAGGTTTGGGAAGCATGCCTATACATCAGCAACCTTTGCTCTTAGGTCACTGAACTATTTGGCACATTTTACTAGGTTCCAAAGGGACTTGATCAAGGAACTTTCAAAATCCCTTTTTACTAAGTTGCAAAGGGACTTGATCAAGGAACTTTCAATATCCCTTTCAGGGACCATTACTGCTGATGCTCAATCATCTGTGGCCTCTCAGTTGGAGACCCTCCAATCCATTTTGAATTCATCTGTGAGGCTTATTTTGCATGCAATCAAAGGTGCCTCCAGGGCAGTGGGTTCAGGCATTCCCATTAGGAGGCACACCTAGATGTGCATATGTGATCTTGCAGAGCTTTCAAGCACACTCTGATGACAATTCATTGTTTGGCCCAAAATTGAAGGACACATTATCCAGGTGTGAGAAGGATGGAAGGCCCCCCTTCTGCAGTGGGTATACGTTTTTCAACCCCTCAAAGATTCCTTTCTAGGAATCAACAAGATGGTCAGAAAATGTGGTTCAGGAAGTCCCAGGGTCCTTTCTAGGACACACATAGTGAAAATTCCACTAGGGGCAGAGGGAGGAACTCTAATGGATGACACCATACTCATGGCAGAAGAGGCCCACAAAACCAAGGGTCCAAAGATTCTTTTGATGATAGACTCTAGCAGCACTCCTGAAAGGAGGCCTGATTGTCCCCCTCTGGAGGCAATTGGGGGTCAACTATCCCTGCACCAAAGAGCCTGGCTAGATATAACAAGAGATACTTGGGTGCAGAGGATTATTTCCCGAGGCTATATAATTCTCTTTTCCCTTCCACCCCATCTGTATGCAAATTTCCAGATGTTCCACCCAGGTCAGAGAGTATCCGGAACTTACTCAAGATTCTTTTTAGTGCTAAAGAGAACAAGGGACTGGAGACCAATTTTGGATCTCAGCACTTTGAGCAATTCAGTTCAACATACAAAGTTTCAGATGGTCACGGTTCAGTCCATTCTACCTTTCCTAGGCAATGACAACTGGATGTGTTTGATAGACCCTCAGGATGCATATCATCATATAAAAATGAGCAGACAATCTAGAAGGTGTTTATGCTTCTGGCTGGAGCCAGTCACTATCACTTCAGAGCACTGTCCTTTGGCCTCACCACAGCCCCCAGGGTGCTTACCAAATGCTTGGCAGTGGTAGCAGCTCAGTTGAGACTGCAGGAGTTCTGTGTGTTTCCATATCTAGACAACTGGCTCATTACTGCCTTCACCAGGCATCTGCTAACAAGAGCAAGAGATCAGGTACTCCAGATTTGTTGTCATCTGGGGATAAACCATAAATTATGAGAAGACTCATCTACAACCAACTCAAACCTTAAAATTCATAGCAGCAGTCGTCAAGACTATATCAGTGACAGCTTCTCTTCCTCTCACAAAAGTATAGACTATCAGATTTGAGGTCAGGAAAATAATTTGTAGTGCCAAAATTTCAGCCCAGTTGATCCTTCAAGCCTTGGGGTCAATGTTAGCTGCCATAATCTTAGTTCTTCTGAGAAAATTTTATATGAGAATTCTTCAATGGATGCTAGCAACACAGTGGTTGATTCTTTACCAGTGCATGTCTCCACAAATAAGAATCACTGAGGCATCTGAGAGATAACTTTGGTGGTGGATTCACTCAGATCAAGTTCTACAAGGCCATCCTTTCATTCTGCCTCAACCCAAGGCCATAGTGACCAAATAAATCCAAAATGCTTACGAAGTGCTTTGCCAGTCTTGATAAATCACTCAGTTGATGTTAAAAAACAAACGGCAATCAAGGAGCATATTTAAACAAAAAGAATAGATATGATGTTGTCAATTTTCATTCTGTCCTCTCTGATGGGTTTAGATCTGAGCCCTCAGATCCAACTCAGCTGTTGTAAAAGCACATGGCAATCTTGAACTCTTGAGCTTCTCCCTTACCCAGAATGCTGCAAACCTTATAGGTTCATAGGTTCATAGGTGTGTACTAAGCTAATGGCCCTGGAGCCTTTACATGCCTAGCCCATAGGATTACCCTGGCATCATGCCACCTGACCTTAGTTCGCAGTGCCTTATTACCCCAGCTCTCATTTGTCTCATCCAGTGAAATGATGTGGTCCTTCATCCTCTTGAGCTTGGGGTGATAAATAGCTTTAAAGTTAATTTTTTACCTTTAATCTCTTGTAAATCTCTACCAAAAAAATTGTTTTTTGTTAGTTAGTTTTCCCCCTTGCCCACCTTTTAGTAAAAATCTCTGTTTATCATTTCTACTGTTAGTGGTATTTCTAGTTACTATCATTAGTAACGTCTCTCTCTCTCTCTCTGTCTCTCTCTCTCTCTCCCCTATAATTTCTTGTAGTCTTAAGTGCCATTGTTGATTCTTCTTTCCCTTTTTTCCCCTGTCTGCAATTAAAAAAAAATTTTTCTTCTTTGTTTTAGTTGTGGTTTTGATTACCATTGTTATTGTTGTTGTTCTTGTTGGTCTTTTGTGATGGCTGACAAGGAAAGCAGCCTAGCAGAGTTCAAAAAATCTGGAAAATGCAGTCAGACTTTTCCTTTATCTGACTCGCACACTTTGTGCGTTTTTGCTTAGACCCTCTCCACCTCCAGGAGAATTGTGAGATCTGCCATGCTTTTAACCCTAGAGCATTGGTAGATCACAGAAACAAACGTATTCTAAAGGGACTTTTGCCTTCCTCCTTTGATGAAGCTATATCTGGACCTTCCAAAGAAAAACTTAAAAAGACATTTGTTACTTCTCCAAGCACCTCTTCTTCACCCTCCAGGTCCTCAGAAAAGTCCATGAAAAGAAATTCTTTGGATCCTATAGTTCTTTTGGATCCTATGAAGAAGAAGAAGAAGCAAAAATGATCTGATCCAGCCTCTTCTTTAGATTTGTCTAAGTTCAATGCAAGCACTTGGATCTGATGGCTTCTTTGGAGCTGAAGTCTCTAAAGAGCAAAGATTTGTCAGACCCAAGACCTCAGATCAGATATCTACCTTACCGACTATGCTTAGAACAAGGTACTCCTCTTTGATGGACCCTGTTCCATTAAGAGTACCTTCTCCCTTTTTGAAAAGACCAAAATCTCCATCGGCTCTATCTAACTGGTCATCTAGTATTCTCAATGAAGAAGATGTAGAGAGGCTAGTGAGAAAGATCCTCTCGGCGCAGAGCCAGCCTGCTCCTTTCTCAGCTCCTATCCCATTGGGTCAGGAAGCCCATTTATCCACAACTCCTCCACTACCAATTCCTCCTTTGACTCCTATCCAGGTTTCAGAGCCCTCAGATCCAAGTCATCTGACACCATCTACTTCAGATCAGAGTTTTGTTGTATCCCCAGATCTGAGACTTGCTCTGAGCTTTTTGGTGCCAAAGAAGACAGGGGACTGGAGGCCAATTCTGGATCTTAGCAATCTAAACAACTTTGTTTGGAAGACAAAGTTCTGGATGGTCACAGTTCAGTACATTCTTCCATTTTTGGAAAAGGATGACTGGATGTGCACAATAAATCTCCAGGATGTGTACTATCATATAAAAATGAACAGATGATCCAGGAAATTCTTATGCTTCCAGGTGGGAGATAGTTATTACCAATTTCAGAGTACTGCCCTTTGGTCTCTGCACAGCCCCTAGGGTGTTCACCAAATGGATGGCAGTGGTAGCAGCTCACTTGAGACTGCATGGATTCCGGGTTTCCTTATTTAGATGACTGGCTTATCTACACCCAGACCAGGCATCAACTCATCATAGCAAGAGAAGAAGTAATCCATACTTGTGTATGGTTAGGCATAACCATAAATTTAACAAAATCCCATCTTCAACCAACTCAAACTATAGAGTTCATTGGAGCGCTTCTTGACACAAAATCAACAAAAGCCTCTCTTCTCTCTCCAGAGTTCAAACTTTAAGATCGCAAGTCAGCAAGATACTTGCAATACCACAGTTCCAGCTTACCTAGTCCTACAGGCACTAGGTTCAAAAGCAGCAGCAATATCCCTTGTTCCACTGGCCAGATTCCACATGAGAATTCTTTAGTGGATGCTGTCATCTCAATGGTTGCTACTTCAGCTACCCTTATCCACTTGAATATGAATCACCAACTTGTGCAAGAAAGATCTGATGTGGTGGATCCAGTCAGAACACCTGCTACAGGGCAATTTATTCATCCATTCTCAACCCAAGGCCCTAATAACCATGGATGCTTCCCAGCTGGGGTGAGGGGGTATTACCTGGAAAAGACCGTCCAAGGCATGTGGTCACTTGAAGAGGCACATTTGCATAGAAACATTCTGGAGTTGAGAGCAGTTCTTTTATCATTGCAAGCCTTTCAGAAAGCTCTCCCATCAGGAATGATTGCAATACAGAGAATACATCAGTGGTTTGGTACATCAACGAACAAGGAGGAACCAAGTCATATCCCACTATGTCGAAAAGTGCTAAGGGTGTGACAATGGGCAATCTCTTCCAACCACTTTCTCTTAGCGACTCACATTCCGGGGAAGTCCAGTGTGCTAGCAGATAAAGCACATGCAAGGCCACAGAGAGTCCAACAAATCCAGCTCAAACAACTTGAAATGTAATAATAGCACTTTTGTTTTGAAGAAGTTTTATTATAAAATAAAACAAAAGTGCTAATATTACATTTCCAGTTGTTTGAGTTGGATTTGTCAGAAACTCTGTGGCCTTGCATGTGTTTTTTATCAGTTGGTCTTCTGTTTTGGTTTGGTTTGGTGCTAGCAGATAAACTGAGCAGGTGCATTCTGTTACATCACGAATGGTCCCTCAACCAAGAAAATGTTTTTCCACAAGTGGGGCCAGCCTTGCTGCGATCTGTTTGCATCTCCCCTAAACAATAAGTGCAGCAGCTACTTTGCCCTCACCCCCCCTCAGGGGGAGTCACCGAGGGAGGCTGTTCTCCATGATTGGTCCCCCGAGTTACTGTACACATATCACCCAATCCCTCTAATACCAACATTTCTTCAGAAAACTGCCAAGTTGAAGAGCAAGGTCATTCTTCCAACTATAGGCCCATAGCAATTCTATCACATCTCTCTAAGATCTTGGAAAAATGTGTGCACAAACAAATCCTACAATACCTCACTCAAGAGAACCTAATCACTCCAACCCAACATGACTTTCACCATGGTCATAGTACCTTAACTGCACTCATCTCCTTCATAAACACCATTTCACAAACCAGGGATCAAAATAAACTAGTCTCCTGTCTCTTTCTTGATCTCTCGGAAGCATTTGACACCGTCTCCCACCCCCTCCTCTTAGACAAGCTCTCGCATTTAAACTTATCCTCCACCACTATTTCCTGGTTCTCTAGTTACCTCAACAACTGTTCCCAATGGAGATCTGCTATCTCCCCCAAACTTCCTATACAGCTGGGAGTACCACAAGGGTCAGTCCTAAGACTATTGCTGTTTAACATTTTACTAATCAATTATATACCTCCACCCTACACTCATCACTAGTGCAGTATGCAGATGAGTCCACAGTCATCACCATTGCTGATACCCTTCCCGAGCTCCATACTTCAACTCAGGACTCCTTTCTGTCCACTGCAATCTGGCTCAACCAAAACCATCTAATCCTAAATCCAAAGAAGACTAAACTCTTTCTCTTCATACCTAAAACAATGACCCACCTGAAACCATCATTCACCATCACATCCCAAAATAACACAACCATCACAGTAAAAACCCACAGCAAGCTACTAGTGGTCATTATTGATGATCAGATAAAACTTGACCTGCATGTTCTAAGTTACATTAAGAAAACACATCAAAAACTTGGTATCCTGTACAGAAACTCTCAATTAAAGATAAAATAGCTCTATCTCATGCCTACCTACTCCCAACCCTCCCACACTTATCCTCCACCACTATTTCCTGGTTCTCTAGTTACCTCAGCAACTGTTCCCAATCTGTCAAATGGAGCTCTGCTATCTCCCCCAAACTCCCTATACAGCTTGGGTGTACCCCAAGGGTCAGTCCTAGGACTTTTTCTGTTTAACATTTTACTAATCAATTATATACCTCCACCCTACACTCATCACTAGTGCAGTATGCAGATGAGTCCACAGTCATCACCATTGCTGATACCCTTCCCGAGCTCCATACTTCAACTCAGGTCTCCTTTCTGTCCACTGAAAACTGGCTCAACCAAAGCCATCTAATTCTAAATCCAAAGAAAACCAAACTCTTTCTCTTCATACCTAAAACAAAGACCCACCTGAAACCATCATTCACCATCACATCCCAAAATAGCACACCCATTACAGTAGAAACCCACACCAAGCTACTAGGGGTCATTATTGATGACCAGATAAAACTTGACCTGCATGTTCTAAATTACATTAAGAAAACACATCAAAAACTTGGTCTCCTGTACAGAAACTCTCAAGTAAAGCTAAAATAGCTCTATCTCATGGCTACCTACTCCCAACCCTACTCTATGGCTCTCAAATTCTTACCAATTTATGGACCTCTCTCATTACTAAACTAGAATCAACATACATCAAGGTAGCCAAATTTGCAGCAGAACTACTACATTCCCCTCATCACTGCTTAGCATTCCGTAAACTGAGCTGGTTAGAATTCCCCCATAACCTTTTCCTCTCTCAGCTTCAGATAATTCATTCTATTCTTTACCAGCCCACTTTCTGTCCCAGCATCACATCTATCATCTCCTCCTACACCCCAGCAAGAACACTACGGAGCTCTGACTAACATCTCCTGTCCATTCACAAACCCAAAATCAACATAGGAAAAAAACTTTATAGCTGTCACTTGGCTGACAACTGGAATAAACTACCATTTGACATCTGACACCTTAGACGCAACTACAATTCAAAAAGGCAGTAAAAAATCACTTAAGCAAAAATAAACTATGACCATGCTATCTCCCCCTTGACTGACCCTTCCCTATAGCTCTCCTACTATCTCACCCTACTTCTACTTCAGTGTAACCCTAGCATCCCCCACATCACTCTTCACCTCAACATTACAAAACATCTTTACTAACACTCTGCCTCTAACCTACACTCTTAAAAAGATATTTCATGCTACCTCCTCTTCTCCCTCTCACAGCCAGCTTTATCTGTAATGATGTATATTTTTCAACAGTTGATAGACTAAGCGTAGAAACACTTACCTAAATACCTTTTACCTCACTGTAACCACTATTCTTTGCCTTGTAAATTTTATTGGTATTTTCTTTTCTTACTCTGCACCGTATCCTAATACATGCTGATATGTTGAGACTAATTGTCATTCATGTAAACCTGCTTTTGTATATATCTACTTGTGATTTTGTATTATTATCTTTTTAATTTTCATTATTATCTTTGTACTAAGTCAGCTTAAATGTATGTATTAACTGTGGAGCTTTTCTCCCCGGGTCTGCACTAAAAAAGGGCTCTGTCCCAGCTGGACCAACCTGGTCAACAAATGTCAAATAAATAAATAAATAAATAAATAAAATTCTCAGTGACCCTTTTGGCCTCGACAAATTTGGTTCCTGTTCCTTTGGCCTCATTTGATCCATCAAACCTGGATTCTGGATCCAATTCCAGATCTGCTGACTCACTCGACAGACATGACTCATCCAGACCTTCAAAATCTTAAGCTGAGTGACAGACAATCTATGCTCTCTTCTCCTGTCTGTTGTATTCTATTATCGTCACTCAAACCATCTACAAGGAAGGTTCATGCTAGCAAATGGAAAAGATTTGTATACTGGGCACTTCAAAATAATGTGGAACCCTTTTCTTCTCCAATTCACACTGTTCTAGAATTCCTATCACTGTGTTTTAATCAAGGGGCCAGTTCTTCCACAGTAAAGGTCCAGTTAGCAGTGATTTCCAATTTCCTTGTTGGTCTTGATGCTTCGCATAAACTTTGTAAGTCATTTCTACAAAAAACACTTCTGTTGAGATGCCTCATTAAAGAACTTACTCCTCTGTGGGACTTAACATTAATGCTGCAAGCTTTGATCCTTCCACCCTTTGAACCTGCACATACTTGTGATCTAAAATTTCTGTCTTGGAAGACTTTGTTTCTAGTGGCCATTACTTCTTCCAGAAGGATTTCAGTAATTCAGACCCTGCTGGTAAAACCTTCATACCTAATTTTTCATAAAGGATAGAGTTACTTTGCAAACAAATGCTTCCTTTCTGCCAAAAGTGTTATTAGATTCCAACATTAACCAATCTATCAATCTACCAGTTTTCTTCCTAAATTATACAAATAAAGGTGAATATTTGCTGCTTTCACTGGATGTACATAGGCAATTGCATTTCTATTTACACAGGACAAAATAATTCCAAAATTCATATCAGTTATTTGTTTCCTTTGCTGAAAGGAAATTGGGGAAGCTTGTGTCTAGAGTGTCCCTAGTCAAATGGCTTATTAATTAATTGCATTTCCTTTATTTATGATGAGTTGAACTTGTCTTTAACTAAGCAGCTGCATGCTCATTCAACAAGATCAATAGTGGCTTCTTCAACCTTTCATTCAACAGCATCCATGGATGATATCTCTGCAGCTACAACTTGGGCTTCACCTCACACTTTCATTTCTCATTACAAACTGTACTTAGTTTCTAGAAGTAGGGCATCATTTGGCTCAATGGTGCTTAGGAATATCCTTCCTTGAGGCCACCCTGGAATTCCAGTAGCTCGGGGCTCTATCCCGTCAGTTGAGGGTAGAATGAAAAATTACAATATCAGATAAAGAAGTTATGTACTTACCATAATGTTCTATCTGTGTTGTCCATTTGCATTCTTCCTAAACTCCCCACCTACCAACCCCCAACAAATGTTTTCTGGAAGAGTGAGTGGATAGAGCAAGCTTTTGCAGGTCTTCCCTTGCATTATGTGACTCCAGACATAGCTTTGTGCTACCCTTGTTTGCTATAATACTGCTTAATATTTTTTTCCATAACAGTAAGATGTCTATTCTTTTCTATAGTCTGCAAACAAGATCTGAGGTAATAATTGTTGGTGCATTCTGGGTAAGGGAGACACGAGAGTTCAAGGTTGCCACGAGCTTTTACAACAGCTGAGTCAGATCCAAGGGCTCAGATCTGAACCCATCAGTTGAGGAAGAATGAAAATGGACAACACAGTTGGAATGTTATGGTAAGTACATAACTTATATTTTTTTAATTTGTTCAAGAAACATATTTTTCAAACAAAACAGTTAAAAGTTAAGTGCTTTCATCCTTATAGGTAGGACTTCATCAGAACTAGGTATCTATTACATAATACAGTTGTTATATAACAGTGTTCAGTTGTCACATGACTTTAAGGAACCAATCAAAATTCAGATGTCATGGAAAACTGGTAGAAACATAGGATGTAATGTGATCTCAATAGTCATTCAGTTGCCTAGCAAATAAATCAGTACCCTCCACTCAAATAAATAATATATGAAATAAATATGTAAAACAAAATTGTATGTTTGTCATACCAATAATGATTCCTCATACTCAAGTCGTATAACAATCTTAAAACATCTTAAATAAAGTTTCTGAAATAGCTTTAAAAAAGTTTGTAAAAAGCTGATAAGAAACTTGCAAAAAATGATAAAAAATGTGACAGTGTTCAAAGTATCGCACTGTTCATCTTTATTGCTGGAGTAATGGAAATATGTTCGTTGAATCCTGTTGGCAGCATTTAACTTTTAACTCTTTATATTCTAAACAATTTTTCCAGTTTCCTCCCCTTCCATCAATAGGAGTGAGCTCTAGGATGCCGAAAACAAATTTCTTAAAACTTTGTCATGCCACAGAATGTTTATACAATGCATTGTTAGTGTTTTGGTTTTTATATTGTAGTTGTATTTGTACATCCTTTTCTGTAAGGCCTGCTCAGTCTTTCCAACATAAAAAGCAGGATAGTTGGTGCACTTTTCTAGGTAAATCACCTCCTTAGTGTGACAGTTCCCTTTAAATAAATTGATCGTAATGCTTGTGTAGCAATCCCAAGTGACATTGGGGATGTACATAATGTAGCTGCATTGGTTAAAGTTCCCATATTTTTTGGTTCCAATATTAGTATTATGTCTACCAGATTGATTGCATTCTAAAAGTTTCTTAATGTTCATACCAGTTTTGTGTATGAAGTTGGGTTTCTCTCTGAATTTGTAGTAAATATTATCATCTATCTTAAATATACTCCGGTTGTTCTTAATAATATCTTTGATATGCTTGCTTTGTTCATTATATTAGAGTATGAGTCTGTGAAAATTTGTTTGTTGAGTTAGTTTTTGATGCAGTGGGTTCAGTTGTCCTTAAAGGTCCAGAATGGATGATAGGTTTGCATTTGACCCCCCCCAGTCCTTCAGCATTTGTTTCCCAATGGGGATAATAATTTCTCTGGGTAACCCCTCTCTAAAACATGCTGTGAATCCTCTCATATTCTTGCTTAAAATGCTCAAGGTTAGAGCACATCCCGACAGCTCTGACTAATTGCCCCTTAAATAAGTTCTTTTTAATATGGTAGGGGTGACTACTACCAAAGTGCAAATAGGTATTAGAAAAGGTGGGTTTCCTATAAATCATAGTTTCAAATCTATTCAGACTGGTATCCTTGTAAATGGTCACATCTAAATAGTTTACACTGTTCTGACTAGTTTGGTAGATAAACTTTAAAACATCTGTTGTTTCATTCAGATATGTGATAAACTCCACTATTTTGTTGGGGGAGGGGACATACCATAAAATAGAAATGTAATCCAGGAACCTAGAATAAAATTGCCAGTGTAAACTGAAACTTGAGTTTAAAATATATTCAAGTTCCCAGCTGTACATCACCAGGTTACCATATACAGGGATACATGATGTGTCATAGCCACTCCCTTAAGTTGTTTAAAATATTCTCCTTTGAAAAAAAATATAATTATTATGTAAAATAACTTCCATTAAATCCATAATGAGGTTTATAAGTTTATTTTCCAGACTTGTAAGGCTTAAAAGAATTGAGTGAAAGTATTTGACTCCCTGTGTATGTGGTATGCAGATAAATAAATCCATTATGTCTATTGTTACAAAAGTAACACTATCACTACAAAATTCTTGTTTAATCTTGTGTATAAAATCACAAGAACCTCTTAAAATATGGTTTATAGGTGAAAATATCTCTTTCAATGCCCTGTTCACAAAGATGGTCAAGGGGTAGGTTTTGGACCACAACGCTGCCACTATTAATCTTAAAGGGGGATCTAGAATGTCTTATGCATTTTTGAGATCTCAAAGATGGACGGTGTAATGGGTTTCTTTATACTAAGAAACTGATGTTCCTGGGATGAAATTGTTCCTTGTGTCAAACAATCATCTGAAAACAGGTCAATCTTCCTGTGTGCTGTAAAAAATGTGTTCTCTGATACTGTTTCATATTTGTTATGGTTTAAAAGCATATTAGAAACTCTAACGGAGTAGTCAATTGAGTCCATGAAAACCATATCCCCTCCTTCATCTGGTTTCATAACCCTTAGGTCCCTGTTAAATCTGAGAGAGTTGAAAATGTTGTTCTCTTCCCTGGACAGGTTTTGTGTGTGAGTGTTTGAGTACATTTCCAACTCATACAGGTCCCTTTCACAACACTTTTCTGTTACCACTAGAGGATTTAAGGGAGTGTTGAAAATATGTTTTTTCTTCTATAGTAAATCATGTTCCCTTAGCATTACATCTAATTCATTAATGTTAACTAAAAAGTTTAATTTTCTCGTAAAGAGTTTCAACTCTAGTAAAGTGTATCTAAATTTTCTCATAAAGAGTCTCATGTCTAGTAAAGTATCTCATATGTCCATATGTTTGTGGGGTACAAATGTGATACCCTTGCTAGACAAAGAATAATTACCTTCTGTATTTCTATAGAACTGTAATCAAAAATGTTAAAACCTTTAAAGGTGTATAAAATATTGTTTGAGGTAACTATTCTGTTGTGTGGATTAATATCAAATAATTTTGATTTATTTGGTTTTCCAGTAGTTGCCCATTGTTCTTATTTCCAGTGCTTGTCTTGCCTCCCCATGTTTAATGTTTCCATCTGTTGGACTTCCTGAAAAGGGTGGGCTTTGTAGGGGGACATAGATGATTGTAAAAAATGTCAGCCAGTGTAGTTTATTCTAAATTTTGTTAGTTTTGGAGAGTGGAAAAATTCATGGAAACCCATATCTGTAGTTTGACTCCTGTTGGTATATACTCTGTGTGGAGGGTTAAGTTGGGAATGCTCATGAGTTTCAAATCTAAAAGGAATATAATTTTTGGAACCTGCTTAGGTGCCTTAGGTAATGGATATGCAACATTGTTGTGGTAATCATTGTAATCATGTATCAAGTTTTTTTCTGTTTTCTTAGTAAAACAATGTTACAATTCTGTTCAACCTTTTCAAAAACACTATAATTGGGTTTTAACATGTTACAAAAAAGTCATTTGTAATTCTCTGGTTTAAAGTGTTAATTTCATCAAATAAATCAGAAATAAAGTTTGATAATAAATTCAGTTAGTTTACAGCCATGTCTATCAAACATGGCAGTAAGTTCTAAATAGTCTTTGGCTCCTGCAGCTATTCCAATGGGGAATTTGTAAATTCTCAGCCCCTTGGGTATCCTCCTAGTCTTAATACATTCCTTAAGATAACAGTTATCTAATTGAAGGTTACACACCTTACTTAATTTTCTTTTGTCTATCTGGTAGATAAACTGATTCCTGTTGGTGTTCATTCAACTGATTCCTGTTGGTGTTCGTTCATTTTGGGTCACACCATTCTATCTCAATTGAAAGGGGTGGTGGAAATTTCTTCTCTATTGTTGGACATGTCCACCACTCATTGGGTTAAAAGAAGTATCAGTTGAGCAAGGTCTCATTGACTAGTGTCCAGCCTGTAAGTATTGTTTAGTGGAGCTCCTAACAGCAGTGAAGCAAAAGGATTAGGTTGGGAAAAGGATTCCATATCAACAAAGGAGTGGTTAGCTCTAAGGGAGAAACATGGCCATAATGAAAAAAGACCAATAACCACAAGACGTAGCACATGTCCTTGCAGCAAAAATCAAGTAACAACCAAATAAATCTAAAATGCTCATATAGTGTTCTTACATTCTTGATAATTCACTCAGTTGATGTTGATACAAATGACCATCAAGGAGTGTATTAAAACAAAACAAATAATTTTAATTTTTTCAAGAAATGTATCTTTCAAACAAAACAGTTAAAAGTTAAGCGCTTTCATCCTTATAGGTAGAACTTCATCAGAGCTAGTTATCATTACATAACACAGTTGCTATGTAACATTGTTCAGTTGCCACATGATTTTAAGGAGCCAATCAAAATTCAGTTGCCATGGAAAACTGGTAGAAGCATTGGATATAATGTGATCTCAGTAGTCATTCAACAAAGAAATCAATAATCTCCACTCACATAAGTAGTAAATTAAATAAATATGTAAAAAAATGTATGTCCTACCAATGATTCCTCATACTGATGTCTTATAATAATCTTAAAAAATCTTATATAAAGCTTGAGAAACAACTTTAAAAAAGCTTGTAAAAATCTGATAAGGAACTTATAAAAAACTTGTAAAAACTGAAAAGGTCAATTTCCATATCAATGTCCTAGAGATGAGAGCAATGCTCTTAGCTTGGATGTTCACAGGCAATTGAATTTTTACTTACATAGGAAAAAAGAAATCAAGAAAACATATCAACTGTTCATTTCCTTTGCAGATTTGAAATTGGGCAAATCAGTTACGAAAATAACTCTAGCCAAATGGCTGACGGATTTGTATTTCTTTCATGTATAACAAGTTGGGTCTAACCTTTCCTAAACCTGTAAGAGTCCATTCGAATAGGTCCATGGCAACTTCTTCAGTGTCTCTACCGAGGACTTCTATGGATGACATATGTGAGGCTTCAACCTGGACCAATCCTCATACCTTTATCACTCATTACAAACTGTATCTGTTCTCAAGGAGTTGAGTAGTCTTTAGCTCAACTGTGCGCAACATACCTCTCAACCTCTAAGAGCAAGTAATCTGGGCAAAGCCATAAATAATAGTGGGACAAAGGCCCAAAAACTGTTGCAATTTTTAAATATTGCTCCTATAAACTTAGTTAATAGAATAACAGGTTTTGCATTAGCACAAATTTTCTGAAGGGTGTAAAGTCTAAAACTCAAATGTCTGTAATTATTTTCTAACTTCAATCTTGAATGATTTTCCACTAATTTGCCAGAAAGCCACAATTGTATGAAAAATGGAACAAAAATATGAGACACTGGACATTCTGTGAAAATCTGTACAGTTGTGAGATATGGTGTTCAGGAATATCCTTCCTTAGAGCCCAGCCAGGATTTTAGGTAGCTAGGGACGCTGTCCCAAAGTTGCAGATAGAATGAAAATTGATAACATCAGATGAAGACGTTACATGCTCACCATAATGTTCCATCTGTGTTGTCCATTTTCATTCTTGCTCAACTTCCTGCCCACCTCCCCAACCCTTTTCACAACAGAAAAACGAGATATTGTAAGGACACCACTGTCCTTTATGTTGAGCTCCAGATATAGTTCTTTCTGTAGGATTTATACAGATTTATGTGTTTATATGCACCCACATTGTCAGAAATTACTTTATGTAAATCAGCAAACAAGATCTGAGGTATGTTAGGGGTTAGTGAATTATGGGTAAGGGAAAAGCTTGAGAGCATTTTGGTTGCCATGAGCTTTAGTAATGGCTGAGTTGGATCCGAGGTTCGGATATGAACCCAACAGTTGAGGAGGAACGAAAATGGACAACACAGACGGAAAGCTATGATGAGTACATAACTTCTTTTTATTATTCATTTTGAACTAGGTGTATAAAACTGGTATTAACATCAAGATAGTGAGTTATCCATCTCACAGTAAGCACCAAGTAAATTATCAACTTATAAAACACATGAGAAAAAAGTTAATCACTATCAAAACCACATTCAATAAAAGTGGCATTTTCATAAGTAAAACTATTACCTTGCAGAAGATGAATAAGTAAATGCATCTTTCTTACAAATCTAAACAATTACATGCCTCAACGATGTTTTGATGGAAGAGCAGTGAAAATGCGTTTTTGAGTCCTAACTACAGGACTAACATTTCGTATTGGTCAAGTTCAAATCTAGACAAATTAGTAACAACATTCTCCTTGATGCCACATTTTTCAAACTGATCTAAAATGGTCTAGCAGTTAGGATTCCTGGTTTACACCCAGGTGGCCAGGGTTTGATCCCTGCTATGAGAATGGGCCACTTTGACTACAGGGGTTGGCATAATGGCTAAGGTGTTTACCTTACAGACAGAAGGTGAATGGTTTGATTCTGAAAGGGGACTAGGGTTAAAATGGCCTGGCAGTTAACCTAGTATGAACTCATGAACCTTATGAAAAGTTAACCAAGAGACAAAACTGTATTAAAAAAAAACTATCAGAAGAGGAAACATTTGTTTTGTTGTAAAAAGTCTTG
The DNA here is from genome assembly GCF_019279795.1 of Protopterus annectens. Taxonomy (NCBI): domain Eukaryota; kingdom Metazoa; phylum Chordata; order Ceratodontiformes; family Protopteridae; genus Protopterus; species Protopterus annectens. The sequence goes on from NC_056744.1 coordinate 836,721,231, forward strand.
CCCATGTTTTTTCCCATGAAAGTCTGACCATTGGCCAGGTACATTGTCTATTGTATTCATTTCTCCTTCCTTTCTTTTTCGGTACAAGGTGTAAATGCTGAATAGTTCACACTACTAACTCCATTTTTCACATTTTCATTTTCACTTGCTTCTGAAAAGACTGAGTCTCAAAAGTCTTGATGCTAATGTCGTGTATCATTTCCATCTCTCATATTCTTCCTAACAGAAGTCTTCTTTCTTCTAGAAGTAAATACTGTTCATTCTTATAATCATCACTGCTGTTATGAAGTTTCTCCATTTTTGTTTTGGCTAGTACCTTCTCCGTGCTAGTCATTCTTTTATGAGTCACTGAAAAGGCATTGCTGAACTCAAGTTTCTGCAATTCCAGTTTAAATTCATCTTGTAGGACCTTATCTTTAGCTGCATGCATACTCTTTTTGTGCTGAACTCTTCCTGCTAAAAACTGTATTCACTAGATTGGGCAATTAGTAGCTACAGTAACTCATGTTTCATCTATCATTTGGATTTGTCAAATCAAAAGGAATTGTTGGACTTTTCATAGCCCAAAATCCATGGGAAATTTTGTTCAGTTCTATGTATTTAGTTAACATTTTCAAATTAGAATATGTCTTTGTTCATCTTGGCATGATTTTTGTTTTCTAATGTACTAACGATTTCTTTGAATTTGTGATTTAGTTCTTTAGTTTCATAAACATGCTAAAAGACTTTGTAATGAATTTTTACCTATTTTTTTTTTACTTTATAACCGTTGTATTTTTTCATAATTTCTCATACTTTTCCATCGCCCTAAATAAAGCTGGAAAGTCTACATCTGGTTGGGTTAAATATATTAATACTTTATCTGCAAGTAGTGATATTTTATGTTCTTTATTCCACACCCTATAACAATATAAGTCATACTGTCTTACCTTAGCCAGTAGTTGTTCAAAAGAGAAAACTAGAGTGGAGACACTGGGCATCCCAGTCCTGCCCCACTGCTCAAACAAAAAGGGAAAGACAAACCTGCATGATTTTTCTATGGCTTCCAACCTCTTACAGAAGTCATTATTAAGTCTTCAAAAACCTGAATAAAGCCTAAAGCAGAACCATAGTAAAAAAAAAATAATTCAACCTTCAAATGCCTTTTGTGATTTAAAAAACTAAGCATCACTGTATGCTTCTAATTTGTGCCATATGCATCACATTTTTTGTCTCCAATACACTATCAAGTATCTGTCCTCATATTACAAACCCACACTGATCAAGATGACCAGTTCCAGAAGTCCTTGTGCACATGGGCTGCCAATATTGCCATAAAGAGTTTATAATCAGCCTATGGGAGGATACCATAGTTGAGTCTTTACTTTCTTTAGAAGTAACTGCCGTTGCTGCTGTTTCCATGATGGGGCTATCTCAGTTTATCCAGTGTTTTATTACATCATAGCTTTAAGTGACAAGGAGTAAACTTGTCTTCATATAGTGTCTGAACTCTATAGGAACTCTGCCAATCCCTGGGTTTTACTCTCCTGCCTGCTGAGACATAACTTCTAACAGGTCTTTTGGGTAAAGGATCTGTTAAGTCACTCTGCCTGGTCATGGAATCTTTCTCAAACCCAAACTATTCAAATAAACATTTATTTGATCATCATTTGATGCCATATAGTGCCCGTTTACTACAGTCTTTGGTAATGCATACAAAGGTCTCTACCCCAGTGCTGGGTTTTGGTCTACTTCACAACCCTGTAATTATTCTCTGCCTAAATTCCTGCTGAAGTCTCACATCTAGTACCTCTTGATATTCAGAACTGAAAAAAAAAACTGCTTTTAATGTTTCCTTATAAAATTTCAACTCCTATTTATTAGTCATTCAAGGTTTCCTGTAAGTTTTGCATTTGTAATCTGTAATTTTTGTCTCCTTCAGGCATTATATTCTTTAGCTCTTCTAGCTGTCACTTTGCTTCAGAGCTTCTCTTCTTCTCTTCTCTTTAAATTCATCTGTAAAGAGTTTCACCTTGTGTCACAAATCACTATTAAAGCTATCCAAGGATGGCAGAATCATGTTTTGGGGCAAACCCACTAACCTTCCATTTTTGCCATCTACCACCCCTTGAACCAGTTAGCATATTCTCAATGTTTCAAATATAAGACATGGAAATTCCACTGTTCATAGGTTCCTACTTACTCCAGAATACTGTCTGATTAAGTGACTTGTTATGAATCGCACAGTAAACAAATGGATGCTGAAGGAATCAAATGCTGAACTTCTCTACGTAATCCATCTTCATCACAGCTAATGTACATTACAGTGGGACATTGTCAAATAAAGGGACAAGCTATGTACTGAGCTTCCTTACCATGTTTGTATGATGTATAATTATAAATATATTGCCTATTCCTGAGCAGGAATGGATTCTACCTGAATAGTATGCATAATACCCTTTACTCCAACCCCCAACCATTTTATTACTGACACATTTATAAGACCTATGAATCTTGCATAATGCATCACCTATTTTCTTAGCCTCAGTGCAGATACTGCCCTGGGTATTCCTTTAACCTTATTTACCTTCATTAGAACATTTCATATCACCATGTAAAGTGGCATCCCTTCCTAGAAGGCAGTCATATTTTTCATATGATTGTGGCTGGCATAAATATATACTTTACTGTCCTCACCCTAATAAATATTTGACACCCACATAACAGCCCTCATTATCTAGCAACAATTTTCCACCTACAAAGGACAGGTTTTTGCCAGAAGCAGTATTACTATTCTATATTCTTCTCACAGTGAGAGAGCACATCCTTTGCACTTTGCAGGTATTTGCCACCAATAGTATTAACACTCTTCTACTTTCTCTTTATAATGAGGAGGCATATTGATTGTCCAGTACCCTCGGACTGATGCAACAAGCATGCTCCTGCCCATTTAAATGAGTTTCCTATAAAGTTTCATCCCATGGCTTTAACCACTGCAAATAATGTATAATTTTTTGCAATCTAGTTGGGTTAGTCAGACCATTCACATTTTAGGTTATAAAACTCATCTGTTGTCCGTTAAAATAGATCTCCCTGATGGCCTCCAAGTATCTCTATTTTTAGTCTGCACAGTCTTTGATGTAAGCATAATGTTACTCTAAAATATGAAAGACTAACCTAAATCTTTGTATATTATCCACAGTTTTGCAGACATCAATGTGTCTGCCCTTAAATATATAGAAAATGTTGTATAGTACTTGTCCAGCAAGTATTCTACACTGCTTCATGATTGCTCACATGTATTTACCCATTAGTACTTATCATTCTGCAGTGCTATTTCCCTTTAATATATTCATCACTTAAATGTCATTTTAATTTTAAGTTACATATTTTTAAATATACATTTGTAGCTTTTTAGTGTTCATACATACTCCTTATTAATATACATCTTTAAGATTCCATTTCACATCAGAGTTGAGATAGCCAATTCTGTAGAGGGAGTATGAATTTGAAACCCTGTCCATCAGTAGCTAATAACGGTAAGAATGTCATTATTCCACAAAGTTCATGCACATACAAACTCAGCCTTGATCCTCTGTTGGCCTTATATTTTCCTTTGGCCATTGTCTCATTAATGACTAGCTAGACAAGCATGTGTCAAAAGAGTTATCAAAGCACAATCTAGACAATAAACAGTCATTTGAATATCAGAATAAATGTCTGCTCCATTTAAAATGCATTGAGATTACTTTCATTCAAAGAAATTAATATTTCTTTACTTTCTTACTTTAGTATATGGGCTTTTCAAAGTCAACATACTGGATTTTCAATCAGTTAAACATTTTTTTATGTCAACCTGAATCTGAAGATGGGACACGGCTCTTGATTTACTGACCTTCACAAAACCTTCACACAGACTAATGCCTGCATTACTTTGACCAGCTGTCAAAGGAATTTCTTCTTTTTTAGGTATTCCAGTAGCATTACCTCTCACCCTGGATTAGGTAATATATTATGATTGTTACTGATTAATTTTTACAATTAATGCACAAAGTCTAAACAACAAAGTGCACCAATTTCAAGCTTGGTTAAGCCATAACCAACAAGATAACTTAGCCATCTCCAAAACCTGGCTCAAGACCTTTATCTCCAACTCTGAGATTCTGCACCCAGGATTTCATTGTTTCAGAAAGACCGACTTAATAAAAAAGGTGGAGGCACTGCCCTATTCTACTCCAACCTTCTTACCTTAATTCCCCTCCAAATTCCAGTTCCTCAATTCCAGAACACTGAACTAACTGCTGGAATTCTAAAACTAAATAAACATAAAAATATCTGTATCATTGCCCTATATATATATCACCTGGTAACAATATATTTACAGAAAAATATTCTCCTATGGGCCTCTACTGAAATTAAGTATGAAACTTATATCCTTGGTGATGTGAATATTGACTGGAATAAAATCAATTGCCCCTCTCCCTCCCTATCCATTAACCTCTATTACTCCACTCAAATAATCCTCTCCATCACTCGACCTAACAAAATAAACCCTCCTGGATCCACTGTAGATTGGATCCTAGTCTCAGATCCAAATAAAATAACCAATTCAAACAATGTATGTACTGTACCTTTGTACTTTGTATGTATTCTATGTATGTTCCAAATTTCAGCTGTACACCACAAATCTATTAATTACCTTTATTTTTAAAATTAATATTTTTTTTGTTTGTTCTCTCTACTGTAACTGTTTATGTGCCGCATATCACTGTAAAAACATGTCTCTTGTAATTTGTGTGTATACAGATCATGTCTAAATAACTAAAGGTGTCTGTAATTTTTCTTTGTGGAGCTTTTCTCCCCGGGCCTCTGCTGAAAAAGGGCCTTTTTGGCTCAGTCAGACACCCCCAGTTAACAAATGTAAAATAATAAATAAATAATTATGGCACAATTCCTGATACCTTTAGCGACCATCTCCCAGCCTTTATGCATTGCTCAACTAGTTCCTCCCCACACCAGCATCAATACATTCAAATTCGTAACCTCAATAATGTCAACCAAACTACTTTATCAAATACTTTCAAACAAGTGAACTGGCAAATTCTAAACATCCTTCCTCTTGACAAGGCTATAGAATACTTCATCTCTGTCTTCTTTGATACTTTAAACTCACTAGCCCCACTAAGAAACAAAAGGATAAAAACTAAAACTGCTCCTTGGATATCCAAAGAGACAAAACAGATTATGCACCACAGAGACAAACTATGGAAACTTTACCAAAACAATAAACTGGCCAATACCTTGCTCCAATATAAAAAGCTCCACAACCGTGCAAAACGACTAATCACCAAAGCCAAAAAATCCTACTATATCAAACTTCATTCCAATAACAATAAAAACTCCCAAAAATTCTGGAACTCAATAAACTCACTTCTCAATCCAGGCTCCAAGAATAATCCCTGTCCTGACCCAAGTAAATCTGACCTCGAACTAGGCTCTGAATTTAACTCATTTTTCATAGGAACTATTACTACCCTCACCAAGACATTTCCCAGTAATAACCCAACTGCTCTACACTCTCCCCCTTCTAACTCACCTCATCTGTCTGAACTCAAACCCATCTCCACTAACTGTATAAAAAAAACTTTTGTCCAAACTTAAACCTTGCTCTAATGCTCCCGACAATATTCCCCCTTCCTTTCTAAAATGTGCTGCTGATGACATTGCTCTCCCAATCAGCATCATTATTAACCCATCCATAAAAGAATCATACATCCCCAAACTCTGGCGCTTAGCTTAGATTCTTCCTCTTCGTAAAGGAGGCAAAAATACCAGCATCTCAAACTTTCACCTCATTGCTTTGCTCTCACCAATCTCCAAAATCCTAGAAAAATGCATCCACCTCCAACTTATGCCTTTCCTGCCCCAAAACAATCTGCTCACTCCTACCCAGCATGGCTTCCACCCAGGCCATAGCACAATAATCGCTCTACTCTCTTTCCTAGAAACTGTCAATCAAGTCCGAGATTCAGAACACTTAGTTTCTACTGTTTTACTCAATCTGTCTAAAGCCTTTAATACTGTTTCCCACAAGCACCTTCTCTGTCATCTCTCAAACCTTAATGTCTCACATAATGCTTTATCCTGGTTCTCCAGCTATCTATCAGACAGATCACAGGCAGTCAAATGGAAGAACTCCATCTCTTTCTTCCTACCTACCCCAACTGGCATACCACAGGGATCCATCCTTGGGCCAATGCTTTTTAACATCTTCATCAATAACTTTCACACTGCAATTCCTAATGCTAAAATCATGCAATACGCAGACAATTCAACCTTAGTCTGCTCTGCCTCAAACCTCTCTGAATTGCTGACTAAAACCCAAACTGCCTTCTCAACAACTGAAAACTGGATGCGCCAAAACCACCTCTTTCTCAATGCAAATAAATCAAAGATTCTACTATTCCCTCCCTCTCCTATGATAAAAATAACTTCAAAGTCTATAGTCAAACCAACTCACCTATAGAAGTGGTCCCCTCTGCCAAACTACTTGACATTACTGTAGATGAACACCTCATGTTTCATATTCATATTCAACAAAATATTAAGAAAACCCACCAAAAGCTAGGTATGCTGTATAGGAATAATCACTTTCTCTCCAGCTCTACCAGGCAAACTCTGGCCTTGACTTATCTTCTTCCTTCCTTATTATATGGAGCCCCTCTCCTAACCAACCTGTCCTCCTCTATCCCCTCTAAACTAGAAAACTGCTACAACAAAATCTCTAAATTTGCCTCTAAATCTAAAAATACCACCCATCACCGCCTAACCCTACAATACATGAATTGGCTTGAACCCCCAAATTACCTAGACTATCTCCAACTCACTACTGCATATAGACTCCTATTTCACTCAACAAAATGTCCTGCTCTAACTAACATCCTTCCCCCTTGTACACCCAACAGAGCTCTCAAATCTGAAAATCAGAACTTAATTACTATCCATAAACCTAAACGTCCTGCTGGCCAACTTCTATCTTTCTCACTAGGCAAAAATGGAATTCCCTTCCCTCCACGCTAAGAACCATACCAAACTCAGAAAACTTCAAAACCCAGCTATTCAAACAACTGTCCACTAAATGGAAATGTACCTGCCTTCACCCATCCTAATCAAAGGGGGTACTTTCTCTGGTTTCCAAGCTCTACAACTCTCATAGTTATTTTCCTATGAGCCTATCTAAGCTCTCAACAATTTCTATAGCTTCTCTATAAGCTCTCAACAACTCCTACAGCTACCCTCACACAGCTCAACTTTGTAAATATTGTAAATAGCATTCTACTGTTGATGTGTGCATGTAAAGCATATTTACATTTTCTTAAAAGGTTTGTATGTAAACTGTTTCCACACCTAACACATATCTGTTTTCCTCAAATGAAACTGTATGATCCCTACATTCAAGCTTAATGAATTTGTTAACTATGCATGATATTGAATGCATTTATGAGTAACTATTCTACATAATATTATCTTTATTATTAACTATCAGTTGTATCTAAATTGTATAATGCATCTTGGAGCTTTTCTCCCTGGGCCTCCACTGAAAATGGGTCAATTCAGCCCAGTGGACTTCCCCGGTAATCAAACTGCAAATAAATAAATAAATTGTTTTTAATGCCATTGTTAATCTGAATATGACTTATAGACTCTAGGGTAATATACTTTTGGCAACTAAAAGTTTGGGTTCATTGGACCCAGATCTCATATGCAATGTCTCTTCCATTTAAGAACTACAAAGTCTGAAAGCATCATCTTCTATGGTAGACAATTCTTTATCTTTTGACTGGTGGTAGATATGTGTTCCTGTTGCAAGCTTCACTGGTATCAGTCATTACTGATGTATCTGCCCTGGGGAGGAGGAACTACAATGGCAATTGGTTTAAGGTGTCTGGTCACACCTGGAATTCTTCCACCAAATCATGATCCTGGAGATGCCGACAGTCTTCCTTACTCTGTCTACCTTTCAGAACTCACTTTGTTCAAGAGTGATTTTTATCTACCTGGACAACAGAGTGGTGATGTGGTACATCACCATTTGGGGGGCACCAGGTATTACAAATTATGCTGAGATGCACAATAGTCTTAAAATGATCGATTCAGTGCCACATCTGTCTAGTGACCGACATTCCAAGGAAATCCAATGTACTTGCACACAGACTCATTTGCTGTCTATCGATGCCCCATAGGGTAAAGCTCAGTTTGCCCTGTTGGCATTTATGAAAAATGCCAAATGAAATGACTTCTCTTCTTTGATTTTCCCTATGGAAGCTAAATTTAATGTTCTTGCTCATGATTGCCTCCTGGACTCATTTGTTTATGCTTTTCTTAGTGCCTTGTGATGATGACATTCAGACCCACAAATCCAAAGCCCTCTTCATAACCTTCTGAGGAGGCCTTTACAGCAGTACTCCCGCAAAACCTTTCACCCATCCCTCTAGCAAAGCTGACCTAGACTTTCACTTCCTCAGACATTTTGTTTTTTCAGATCATACAAATCATCTGCTGGTGGGCAACATGTTTTGGCCTAGATCTTGTTTCAGCTCTGCTGCCTTCATTTTGAGACAATCTTTGATGGATTTTGAATTCTAGGCTTAGTTGCTCCTCTAAAAATGTCCATCATGTGGCCACTTCCAGTTTACATCCAAGACTACAGTCTTCCTCTGTGGTGACACTCAAGGTACCCTTAGCCTTTTTGAGAGGTACTTTTCTTCTCAGATTTTCCTATACGGGGTCCCATACCATCCTGGTTTTGGACTTCATGTGTGAGGAACTTATATTACCTCCTTTTCAACTAGACTCCAGAGCAGACTTAACCCATTAAGTGTGAACTCTGAGAATTCTCACAACTTAGTAATATACTGCTACTGCTGGAACCAAGTATTTTTGATGTTAGCATATCTTTTGTATTTTAAAATTTGTATTCAATTAATGTTAAAATAAAAAAAAATACTCTTATCATGCTCGTACCATCTGCAGGGTAATTAGTTTGCTAGTACAGTAATTTTATAGGAGAATAGTTATTCAACTGCTTGTAATTAAAATGAACGGAAATGGTATCCAGCAGTAAGTGGTCAAGCTATTCATTAGCTTGACTTCCCACTTACACTTCTCTCACATAGTAACAGGACATGGGATGTCTTGTTACTATCCAAACTAAATACACATGAGATTGGTTACTAAGATCAGCCTGTCTCAGTGCTTAGCCAGTAGTCTTTAGTTATTTGCCCATAGATTCAGATGCACTTTTGTCTTACAAGTGTCGTTGATATAGTTATGAGAAGGAAACATATATATATATATATATATATATATATATATATATATATATATATATATATATGCTTTAAATAAAGATATTACAACCAATGCATCTTACTCATTTACTTTCATGGTTCTACAAATTATTAAAGTAAACCTGAGGAGAGGAGATTTAACTTTTTTACAGAGCAGGCAGAATGAAGTGGATTGGTGATCTAAAAGCGGACACAAACTCTGGTTCAAACACCTGTATCCAATTTAAACGACCCCAAGAGGGCATTGTCTTAAATCTTAAATCTGATTGGTTTATTTTTTTATATAAATAGTTAATAGAAACATGGTGGTTTTAGTTCTGATGAAGGACACTGAAGTTGCCCAAAAGTGCTTATTTTTTGGTTTGTTTTATTTCTTTAAGTTTTTATGCTTAGTGCCATTGGTGATGCTGTATTTTTCTTTATTCTGCATTGTGGTGTTACAGCTTTCACCTTTAGTGGTTTGCTTGTGGTTTTATTATATATATATATATATATATATATATATATATATATATATATATATATATATATATATAATTATTTTTTATTTACATATTACAGTAATATTTGTAAGTCTTGACTATGTATGATAGCAGCAGGTCAAAATACATTACTGGGATCATTATTCTTTTCACTTTCTTGGTTATCACATATTGGATGTAATCAACAAAAGTGGCTGTCTCTTTGAGGGTCAGCCTGTATATGAAAGCAAAGGAAATTTCCATGATCACAATAAGATGAACTTGGAGTGGGGATAGTGTATATGTGTCTGGCAGCTACAGTTTATTTATTTTATTTTATTTTATTTGTTAACTGGGACAGAGCACTAATCCTAATAAACCATTTTCAGAGTCAGCCTAGTAAGAGACTGTATAATTTTAACATTTGCAAATTCTAGTAAACTCAGCAGGAAAAATGTGAATCAAGAAAAAAATATAACATTTATTTATGCTATAGGATGTATCCAGGAACATACATGTATATATACAGTAATTGTTAGAGAACAATGCATACGTCAAGAAAAGGACTGGATATAGATTGCACTCTAAAGGATACAATATGGATGACATAATATGCATAGGTAACAATCCTTAGATAATAATGAAACATGAAGAAGACTTTTGGTAGTGTTTATTGTTGAGAAGATAGTAGGGAGGAATTCATGTAAGGGAAGGATGGTAATAAAGGCCAAATTTGTGGTTGTGCTTATCTGTGTTTGCCCTTAAAAACAAAAGCAAAAGTGTATAATTGGGAGATAGGTGTTAAACGTAAGAGTATCTTTTATGTAGCATATGTTGCGTGTTCTTGTGTTGTTGGTGTATGATGAGAGTAGGTTATTGTTTTAAAATTGTTTAAATAAAGTAGCATGCTGAAGGTGCTTTTTAAACTATTCTCAAAGTTATTGTAGGAATTGTTGTTTTTAAAGGTGTATAGGGAGGTGTTCCCAGAGTTTAGAGGCCAGGGTAGAAAAACTGTAGTCACAGACAGAAAGTTTGTTTTGTAGAATCTGTTAAAAGGGGATATTGGAGTTTGGAGAATGGAGGCTGTAGATTGATTATCTGACTTCTAGTCTTCTGGTGAACTGTTTGAACGTTTTATCTTTGATAAGATTGTACGGGAGGGAACCAAGGAGTAGGAATGCATGCTATTTTATTGGGAGCCAGAGAGCCTTAAGTAAATGGTGACAGTGGTGCCCCTGCCATAGGGAGTAGATTATAAAGCTACAGATTTTGTTGGCAGTTACTTGCACTTTCTGTATGTAATTATGTTGCAATGTCAAGTTAGACAATGAGATCATGTTTCCCAATGGCTGCTCTGCTTTTCTGCTTTTAGGAAACATACTATTCTCCATAACCAGAATAGAAATTTGCTTATATTTACCCTATTCATCTCTTTATGGAATTGAAAGTTCACCTGTTGATGTAACCAGATGACAGGATATTGGAAGGTCTTAGTGGGTTCACTGGAGAATGATAGATTAATTTGAACTTCACAGTCTGTTTATAACCTTGATGAATGACTTTGTGTGATGTTTCATATGACATGGCTTCGGTTTCTTTTTTACGTTTATAATGACCTCTTCTTCTGTTAGCCAAGCATTTAGTTATTGTATGTCTTTTTCTACTTGTTTTGTAATATCATCACTGAAGTATTCGGCTCTACAGAAATTGTAAAAGGTCTTAGAGGAGTGGCCACATCTATAACTGACCATATCATCTTTGTATAGTATTATAGGCATGGTTGGGAGGTCAGAACAGAAGTTAGTAATGTACAAGGGAAATAAAGAAGTTTGTAATGACCCTCAATATACTACTTTTGTAATGGGTAATGAATATGAGCTGGAGGATCATATTGTTACTAGGAGGTATCTGTAAGAATATGACTAAAGCATTCAGATACCTTTTCATTATCACTAAGGCCTTTTGCTAACAGTAGATGGATGAGTAGTTCATAGTTTACTAACTCAAAATCCTTATTAAGATTACACATACAGGCACACACACACACACACACACACACACACACACACACACACACACACACACACACACACACACACACACACACACACACACACACACACACACTCTCTGTGCTGGTTGGTTTGCTTTTGTCCATATTTAGTAAAATATTATCATTGCAGGTCCAGATGACAATTGTACTTCTGCCAGTCTATAAAACATGTTGCTGGGGTAATAAAACAGTAACAGGAAGAGAGTTGATTATATATTAACTTTTCTAGCTCCCTAGCCAGAGGTGATAATATGGCTATACGTTTGCACTCTTGGGTTGTGGCTGGGATGGGTGCCTTGGCAAGAGACTATTCTGTATATTTCTATATTTCTCTGCTGGGCATAGTATAATATATGATTGCTAACTTCAAGATGTGGAAGAAGACTTATGGTGATCTTTACAGAGTATAATAAACCAAGGGTGCAGATTGTTTGGCCAATCTGATCTGGAGGGATCAGATCTAGTACCTTTCTATTTTTTTTTTTTTTTGGTGTGGGATGAACTTAAAAGATGATTATACAGCTAGGAAAGAGAGATGTAGAGCCAGGGTTCTATGTAATATTTTAGTGGGAAGAGAGAATTCAGGAATGGTAGCATTTTCAATTCTTTCCTGAGGTCTTCACAAGAAAGGTGCCCATTTTTGATGGAAGTAAGATTACGAAGGGATGTTAGAATACATTATTATGTCCATTTGTTCTTTTGCTTTCACCATTACCTAACATCAGAAAAATACACAAGATATATTTTGGGGTGGTAGTAAGCAAGAAAATGTAGTAAAGCACAGTACAGTTACATGATTCTTGTTTAATGAAAATTTATATGGCTTTGTCATCAAGGCAGTTTATGTGTCTTTATGTAACAAGCTGAAATACCTTACTGAGACTACTATGTCTTTCACCTCCTTCACAACCACACATCAAGTATGAACGCAGACAATGTATAGTCTTTAGGGGGAAAACAAGTTATATGTAGAAACAACGTCTAATTAGATGTAATTGTTAAATCAGTGTGGCTTTTTAGATGCTGTTTTATATGTGTCTTTGAGCAACAAGTTGAGATATATCAAATATATCAAAGTGCTACTACTTTCAATTTCACTACAATCAAACATCAGAGGTATTTGCAGTGGGTAGGTATGAGAAGGCATACAATGAGTGAAAGCACAAAGTTATTATGTAATACTGTTGAGTATTTATTAGCATAGCTTGTGGTAGTGTATGTGTGAGAGAAACAAGTTGCAATGAATTACTGTGGCCATTATGCCTTTCATTTTGATAGATTTGCAGTTGACTGAAACTGAAATGAAGACCAGTTCTGGATCTTTCTTTCCTGAATTCATATTTGATAATGCCCAAGTTCAAAATGCTTTCACTTCACAAACTGTTATTCCTTCTTTCTCATCTTAGTTTTTTTAATAACCTCATATTTAAAAGGTGCACATAAAGGAATGGAAGAAATAGATCTTACCCTCTGGGATATAGCTTTTCAGCACAATCCCAATCTACAGGCATTTTACATACTGTTAGAATAGAACTGTGTAGCAGATAATCTGAGCAAGACCAGGACAGACCCTCATGAATGAAAACTGAATCAGGTGATCTTCCAGACATTGATCCAGCTGTGGGGAATACTTCAAATAGATTTTTTTGCCTCCACTGACAACAATCATTCGACAAACTTCTTTTCCAGGACTCCATGCAAGAAGGTCAGGAAATAGAAGTATTTTCTTTTCCTTGGATAGGAATGTTCCTGTATGCATTCCCATCCTTTCCAATAATATCCAAGATCATTCTGAAAATTCAGGGGTCTCCAAAGATCATTGTGCAAGCAGCTGATACATGGTACAGACTGCCAAATGACATTAAAGCAAGTAATAGTTTAGATATTTTAAGAACAACCTGGACACGTATTATGGGAACAAGTATTTGGTATACTGGCAGACTAGAAGGGCATTAATGCCAGTCCTTGAAATATTTGTATGTATATATGTATGTACTGTGGTGACTCCCTTCTGGCCCATGCAACAGTTGTTCTTCCTTCTTTTGGAAATGACCAAGGACAATTATCACAAGCTTCCTCACAGACTGAACTTACTCACACAGGACAAGGGGTATTTGATACATCCTCTCCGTAAACAACTACAACCTGGATGTTAGTCTTAATACTTTTTAGATACCAGTTTTCTGAATTGATGCAGCAGGTATTAAAGGAGGCAAGAAAACTTGTACTAAAAAGTCACAAATTAGTAAATAGAAAAGATTTTATAGTTGTTGCCAACACAGGACCAGCACCCTTTCAGTGCTGGTGCTCCCATGGATCCTCCTCTTTCAATTCAGTCTCATGTGAAAATGTCTTTGAAAAGGGTACTCCATACCAAGCCTCCTAGAAAACAGGTGATGGAAGGGGCACTGCATTAAGAAGCCTCCTGGAAAATAGGTGGCTTCTCCCTGAGATCATCCTTTCTTATAGAAAAGCTAACTCTTAATCCATTTGAACTGGCTCATAGAGTTTACTTTAGGTTCTAACATTGAAAACAGTGTTACTGAGTGCTCTAACGACTGCAATAAGATTATCTGATTTGGAAGTTCTTATGGTAGATCAACCTTGGATCATTTTCCACCAAGACAGGGATTCCTTGAGAACTAATCTTTCATTTATGCTTAAAGTTGTATCTAAGTTTACTTTGAGCCATGCTATCCATCTTCCAGTCTTCTTTCCAGAACCCCCAAAAAATTGGGAGAAAGGATATTCCATAGCTTGAATGTCTACAGGCAGGTACTATCTTAACAAAACAAAAAATCTTTCAATAACTCTGATCAGGTGTTCGTTTCTTGTGAAAGTAAGAAAAGCAAACCTGTGTCAAAACAGACTATTTACAAATGCTTGTCTCATGCTATTGAAAGGGAATTCCAGGAATGGCCAAGGCTCATTGTACAAGAGCTGTGGCATGTTTTGTGGCTTTTTTGAAAGGGCTGGATTCTAGATGTATTTTAAAAGCTAAAAGTTGGTCCCCCATACATACTTTTACAAAAAACTGTAAACCAAATTTCTTCTCCACATCTAGGACAGGCTTTGCTAGGACCATTCTTGGCCTCATCCTTTTATATAGCTATGGGCAATGCAGCATTAATCATAATGATGAACAGTAGATGTTCAAAGGATCACTGCTGCAGTAGCCACTGTCTCCCTGCATCCCCATTATTTTTGTATTTTTTTGTTGACAGGGTGAGAATCTATATTTTTACTTTCCTAGGATTGACCTTTTCAGGGCTTTAGCCAAAACCATTGATTTTTCTTAGTCCACATTTAACTGAATAACAGTTTGGGTGTGTGGAAGGTGCCCTTGAAGCTTTGGGAGCTGGCTACTGTGTCCCTGTGCAGGATAAAATCCATATTGCTAAGGCTACTGCAGCAGGGATCATTTGAACATCTACTGTTACGGTACCATTTACTTACACAACTGCACTTTATGGTTTATAGTATCAAAATGTTTTGCAACATTACAGGTTACCATTCTTCTTTTAACTTTCCCATTTTTCTGTATTTTCTACTATCTTTTGTATTGTCATCTCACTTAACTTTTTTCCCCTTATTCTATATATGCCATCCCACTTAACTTTTTTGTTACCTTATAGTATATATACCATCAGTTATTACTTCATCCAAAACATTCATCAACCATTTCTAAATAATTTTCGTTAACTTTTATAATCTGTAGTCCTCAGTGTTATTGGCCCCTGATTTTTTTTTTTTCCATATAAACTTTGACTCTTTTACAAATTTCTTAATCTTTTTTCCTTTATTCATCAATTGTCTAACTTCCAAAACTCACTCCTCTGACTGTAGCAGTTCCTTTTCAAAATCATACCCTAAACCATGTGGCCCATTTATCACTTCTAGTTTCTTTCTCAAAATTTCTTTTTATATTTCCTTTACTACGTCTTTTCTTATTTTTTGCTTTGCATATTCCTCTTTCTACCTGATTCTTATAATACATCTGTCTTACATATTCTTCCACAATACTAACAATCTCATCCTGCTTATATTTTAGTTCCTTTCTCTTGTTTTTCATGAACTCCACTTTCCTCTTATCACGTCACTTTTTATATAAAAAATCAATATTTCTTTTTCTTTTAAAAATTGAGTCTGAGTAATAATTTTTTTACTTTCTCCTTGTTATACTCATATAATTTTCACTCATCTTACTCATAATTGCTGTTTCTTACTTCTAATAATTTATCAAGTTTTCTTTTCATCTCACATATTTTTCTTTTCTCCTATCAATTCTCTATATTAGAATGTAACTTTTAAATATTGTTCTGTCTAAATTAACCACCAATATGTTATACTTTTGTAAAATAGCTTCATTGTTAGATGTTCCTTCCACAAGTCCCACCTTTCCATTTGTAAATATTATGTACCCAACGCATTTCCTGTTTCTGTAAACGTATTTTATCCCTTTCCTTCCTTTATTTTTTTTTCATTTATTCTATGCCCATATTACTATATGACTAGAAACAAATGCTTTTTTACTTCTTACTTTACTGCGGTGGTGATGCTGTGGTGGCATTGTCGCCTCACAGTTAGACATTGCACGTTCGATACTCAGTTAGAGCGTCTTCTGTGTGTCGACATGCATGAAAGGGCGTTCCTTCATTAAAGGTTGTGTGTTAGGCCCGGCAAGCCAGCACGTAAAAATCTACTGCCAATCATTAGTGGACTGGAGTTCCACTGTGGCAACCCCTAACCAGGAAAGCTGAAAGAAAGACAGATAGACAGACTTTAATTTCTCTTATATCATCTCAACATAATCTACTTCTGCCCTGAGATTGCCTCTCTTATAGCCAATTCTCTGTCTTTTCCTAACCTTAATCTATCATTTTCATTACTTATTTCATTCTTTTAATAACCTCTATTACTTTGACTTTTTCATCCCTTAAATTACAATTAAAGTCACCTCATATAATAACATATAAGCTAAATATCTCATTTAAAAAATCCTCAAACATCTGTTTTCTCCCCTCTCCACACACATACATATAACAAAATTAACTTCGCTAGACTTTATTTTTATTCTTAAGTCATATACTAACACTCTACTTGCTAGCGCTACAATCATATCCATGATTTTCATATCTTCATTTTAACAAATACTGTAACCTGAGAAGATACATTCTTACCTATTGCCTACACTGCTTACCCCCAATCAATTCAACCATTTCCCTTTTACCTATGTCTATACATCTTACATCTTGCAAGCAAATTACATCTTCTGCAATTGTTTTAGACCATTCAAACACTACCATTCTTCTCATATCACTTTTATGCTATTCACATTTCACAAAACCACATTAATAGTGACTTTTTCCTTTTTTCTTTTGCAATTTTCATCCCATCTTTTGATTTTCTTTTTCTTCTCCCTACCTACCCTTTGTAGATATTATCACCTAACTTGGTGATTCTCCACTAAATCCAATTCTTCTTTTTCTTCCTCAGAGTTAGGAACATCTTATTTATTTTTCATCAAAGCACAGTTTCTTTCTTCTTTCCTTTTATTTTCTTCTATATTATCAATTTATTCTTGTAATCTACATTTTGCATTTTTTTTAATTTCCTCTATCCCATTGTTTATTACAGATCTACTTCTTGTGTTTTATCTAACAGTTCTTCACTTTGCTGTTTCCTTCTCTAAGATCTGTTTCACTTTGTTCACTATAGCCCCTTTCAACTATTATCAGAAGGCAAACAAACCAAAAATGGTTATCACCCCAACAATTCCTGTAATTTGGTTTGCAATTTTTCCTCAAATAACCATATTGTTCAATTGCCCACACTATCGTTTGTTGCAGTTCTGTATAAGATGTGACAAATAACCACAGAAACATGCTTTGGGCTTTCCCATTTACCAGTATCACATTAGATATATGCTGCATTTTGCCTTCTTCTGCATTCAGAGATACCCATATCTATCAAGCACCTATCCACAATTTTCTTTCAACCAGTACTTTATCTCATGTACTTTGCAACACATTTTTGAAAAATATATTTTCATCACTATCTGTAGTTCTAAATTGTACCCAGTTTTTTCCTTCCACTTGCATATTTAAATGTTGGTAAACATATTCATTATAAAGACTTACAGAACATTTTTTTCACATTAACCTGCCAACAAAGAAGTTTCAAAAGTCACTTCAAAAAATGATTCAGTCCCTAAATGTATTAAATCTAATATCTGTTACATTAAATCCCAATGATATAATAATATTGTTAAAAATAAAGTATCTGTTAATGGATTTTTCTTCATTTTTCAACTTAATTCTTAGCACCGGTCTTCTCCTAAATGCTGGCTCATATTTCACATTTTTCCGCTGAATACTCTCACTTCACTTTTGTTTTGTACCTGTTGCTGTTTATTGATGTTGCCATTGCAGTCACTTAAATGCCAAACTCCAAATTTCCTTCTTCGTTCTTTTTTTCAACATATTCTTTTTCCACACTGCTTGCAGCCTTTATACAGAGTATATTGTTAAAGTGCATTACTCTACCAGCCTGATATGTTCTATCTTCCTCTCTCCCATTCTCTTTCTCCATTTCTGAATATATTCCGTCTGCTGTTTCACCTCCATTACTCTCTTCTTTCTTTCCAAACAGCCTCTCGACGAACACACTCCACTGCAGTACCTCACCTTCTCCTGGCTCATTCTCCAACAATCATCAGTTCTAAGACTGGAATCATCAAGCCTACTGAAGACACAGCTGTGAATTCTGTATTGCCGTTCTCCACAGAAACCACTTTTTGACTACAAAGTCCTCTTTGCTCCCTGCAACAGTGTTGTTGCCTTCTATCATCAGAGTGAACTCAAGCTCTGGCAACAGTGCCCTGGTACCAGTAGTGGCTAAAAAAGAGAAGGGGATGTTTTATTTATACATCCTAAATTTAATACATACTTTAAATTACTGACACATTATTACATATTTTACACATTTCTTTTTTCCATCATAATTAATCGATTTACACTAAAGCCAAAAATAAAATTCATCAGTTTTTATTTCTTACCTTTAACTACCCTCCCCACTCTTTTTTCCACAACCATTTTCTTATTTCAGCTAGTATATCTTCATTATCTCTGTCTCTCTTTTTTATTATACAATGCATCACACATTCTCTTCCATAACACTTATATTGCCACAAATAATATTTTCTCCCATTTATCAACATTGCATTTTCTTACTTTTTCATACCTCTTATATAGTATCATGTGCATATTTACATTTCTAAAATCTTACCATTTATGTAATTATTTTTCCAAGACTTTCATTTTTACAATCAATATTTCAGTTTCTTCTTCATTAGAGTCAGCGCACTTTCTTTTTTCTATTGCTTTATATTTAATATTACCTTTAACTGGTAAATTCTCTTATAAAATAATCTACAAAAAGTCTTTCATTTCATAAAATTCTCAAATCATTTTTATATTTTATAGCTTTTTTCAGCTTATTTTTATTATTTCCATGTGTTTATCATGAACACTTCACAATGCAGAAATCTTTAAAAGATCAAATTTCACATGGCCGAGACCATATGATGGAACTTTCGGAATCCCGACATTGTGAACGTTGATCTGCATACAGCGTGGAATGGGAGCTTTCCCTTTTCCTCACTGTAGTGTGATCTTGGAGTTGGAATATTTATGTAGTGGGGGTGCAGGGGGGCTTGCCCCTCTGCAGAAACATTTAAATTGTTGTTTTTTTTTTTTTTGGATTTGTTTTGGAATTTCAATATTCCGAAACATCAGTCATATGGTCTTGATCATATGAAATTCGATGTTTTGGAATTTCGAGATTCTGAAGTGAATCCGTATATCAGATAATATTTTTCCAGACTTGTTTAAGCTAGTCTTTTCTATTGCCACCAGCTGCATACATTTTTTGCATTCTATAATCAAATCTTATTTACAAATTTGGTTTCCTTCATACATTCATTTTCTTTACATTTCCATATTTCTTATATTTATAACACAACATTTCCCCTACCATCTTCCTCTCTCTCTCTTTTTTTTTTTTTACATTGTTTACTACCAAAAAAAATGTATAGATGCAAATAGCTCCACCAGATATTTCATTGTTAAACTACCCTTTCATTTTCATTATATATTTACCTCTCTTCTAACTGGATTTAGTCTTGAACTCCTAGAAATAAAGATATTCTAATTACTCTTTTTCCATTTGGGTAGGATACACACACACACACACACACACACACACACACACACACACACACACACACACACACACACACACACACACACACACACACACACACACACACACACACACACACACATCAAAAGTAAGCTAATGTTCCTAAATAAAGAAATGTGGTGGCATAGCTGTAATTTATTCTAACTCCCTGGATCTTTCTCCCTACCCAAATACTCTCCCACCTTCAATAATAAGATACTCTTCTCTTTCATCAAACTTAATGACAGAAAAAGCCTCTGTATCATAGCTCTATATATCCCGCCTGGTGATAGCATACATTAGAAAAGTTCCTCTCCAGGACTGCATCAAATATTAGCCATGAAACAATAATCCCTGACAGAACTCACTTGGGCTTCTGTTCTGATGTCCTCATTTCTTCTTCTTCCGTCCCACAGTAGATATCCTATTACATTTCACAGGTACTTCATCTCCATCACCTTTAGCTTAACCAAGTGCTATGCCTTCACTGCCCAGGCTTCTGTACCATGTTGAACTGGTCACAAAACTGTTTCGTAAACTTTACTTTTCAGCTTCTTTAGCATTTTTCTGCCATACGCAACCCTTAACACTTTGTGCCAGTTGGCTGCAGCTGTTATGATTCTAGCCTCATTCAAGCTTCCCTTCTGTTCAAACACCCCTAACAGATGCTTGAAGCTGTTAACCATTTTCACTATTTCCCTTATATCTCAGTTTTCAGCTTCTTCTGCTTCCCCCATTTGCTGCTGTTACAACTGTCTTATCTGTACTCAGTTTCATCCTGTGTATTTACAGTTTTGCATTCCATTCCCCTATCCTTTGCTGAAGTTCAGAGTCTTCCTGTAATGCCACATCATCTGCTTGGTGTGTGTGTGTGTGTGTGTGTGTGTGTGTGTGTGTGTGTGTGTGTGTGTGTGTGTGTGTGTGTGTGTGTGTGTGTGTGTGTGTGTGGAGGGCATGGGATGGTGCAACTGGGACAAATGTTTGCAAGGATAAGATCAAGAAGATTAACACATCTGGTGGTTAGGGGGGCAACTTGGTCAAGTGTATTGGCATTTACAAATTCCAGAAATGTAAGGGCATATTTATTGTTGGTAGTAAACATGGTTAATTTATGTGTGAATTGTTAATGTTAAGTAAAACAAAAGTATTTAGTTCAACTGTTAACTTTCCTAATGGGTTAAGATATTCTACATGGACTGGAAAGGTCATAGATACAGATGTATAATTGATACAATATGTTAATTAACTTTGTTGAGTGCAACTAGGACTTCAGCTGGTTCTAAATTTGTATCATGTGAAATCTAGTGAGAGACAATGGGGTTGTGAATAAATACAGATAATCCTCCATAGTTGTTAGTGGATCTGAATGCATGATAGTTGTACCTTGGAAAGCAGTGCATTCTAGAATGTGTTATGATGGGATGCCAATCAGATGAACTCTGTGTAAAACATGTGCAATGGTGGTAGCAAAAGTTTTAGACCATGTGTGAAAATCAAGGGAGTGAAAAATACAGGTCATTCCTGGATAAGCAGGTACATCTGTTAATATTCTCATCTCATGCTGACCCACAATGGAGCCCCATAGAACTACTCCAATTTACTAGCCACTGCAATAAAAATAAAGATGTAACCAAGCACGGAATAATATATGAAACAGTATAAGGAAAATAAACTAAGAAATTTACCTTTACACACAACTGTGCCTCAGTTCACACGTAATTAACTTCTCAATTGAATGACTCACCAAGTGACACAGTTTTCTTTTCTCATAACCAGAACCTTTAATACTTTAATGCACTGCAATAAAAATAAATATTGCAATCAAACAAGAAAAAATATAAGAAAAACATAAGGGAAAATAAAGTGGGAAATTTGCCTTTAACACATAGCAGTATATTCTATAACATAGACTGTTTTGGTACATTTTCTCTTGAAAATCTTGGGAAAGTCCCTTCTATTTTTGTCCTCCCTAAATAATACATATCAGTGTTAAGTCTGCAGCCTATAAAAATGCAGAAAACATAAAATGTGTTGTTGTCCTATCTCATCTTCATTCTTACAAGGATGGGTTCAGATCTGATCCTCAGATCCAACTTGGCCTTTATATCCAAGTTCAAGGTCTTCTACCAGCTCGCAGTTAAACCCTATCTCAGCATGCACCAGGAAACCTCTCCAGATCTCATTTGCCGCTAAACAACATCGAGTGCTCGTTCTACTATCTCTGACTAAGTATACCTCTTATGATACTTTCTACTGTTGGAATTGCATATTTTTCACAGTTGTTTATCTAAAATAGTTAGTTTTTGTGGATATTTCTGCTGTTGGCCGTCGACTTCCATCTAGGTCTTGTTGTCCCTCTCCCGGCTTCTACCTTTAAAGTTTAATAGCCTGTTTAAGTTAGAGGGCTCTTATTACTGTTTCTTTATCTTTTTTTCTCTTCCAGGAAGTCTGTTAACTACAGTTCATTTAAATTAAAAAACTGCCTTCTCCTTAGCCCGATTAAGTTAGAGGGTTATCTCTTTCCCTTTCCATCACCCAGGCATAGCCTGTTTAAGTTAGAGAGCTGTGCCCTCCTTTAATTCTTCATAACTGTTTTCTGACTAAGTTCTTTATTGTTTAAAAAAATAATAGCAAACTCTTCTAGCTATTTTTCCTCTGTCACTATTTCTCTTCCTGTCAGGATGTCTTCTAAGGATTCAAAACCATCAGGCTTCAAAAAAATGTGAAGAATGTGGGCAAAAAATGGCCTTAACTGATAGACACACAATTTGTGTCTATTGCCTAGGAGCAGTCCATTTCCATGAGTCTTGCTTCATTTGTCATTCTTTTAGCCATAGAGCTCTCCTGGAGAGGAAAAATAAATTGATATTGAGAGGACTGTTGAAAACCCCCTTCTCAGAGGCTATACAAGAAGTTTTGGGTTTGCCAAAAACTGACAAGTCTCCTACTTTAAAATCAGACAAGTCTGGAAAGAGATCTTCCTCTTCTAGTGCTCCAGTGGAGCCATCTAAAAAGGTTGCCAAAATTTCCACACCAGATCCTAAGTCCATCAGATCCAGAAAACCTACAGCTCTGACACCATCTGTTTTGGTGCCGGCAGAGTTTGAGTTTCAGAGCCAGTCCCCAGTCTTGGAACCGTTCTCCCCTACTCTAAGATCTCCAATATTACAACATTCCAAGTCTCCAGCCCCCTTGACTCGATCTTCCAGGAGTCTATCTGATGATGAAGTGGCTCTAGTGGTACAGAGGCTGTTAAGGACACCAGCGCTGGCCAAGTTGTTATCAGATCCAACCCCAAGGGCTTTGGCTCCGACTGCATCTTCTCCTTCTGCTCCGATTCCTCCTCTGATTTGACCTTGGACTTTAGAGTCGGAATGTCCTGAGTTGATAATAGTGGAACCCTTGGGTCCAAGACCTACTTCTGGATATTCAGATCTCACCATTGCTCCAATGTCCTCAGCTCCATCAGAGCTTGAGGATTCTAGGAGCCGACAGTCACCAGTCAGCTCCAGGGAGGCGAGTCAGATCGGACAGTTTTCGGATATGACTTTGCCTCTTGGGGCATTGGCTCGGGTGAGCTCGGCTCCTACCTCCGCTTCAGGCCCATCATCCTTGATTCCAGGGGTTCCCTTGACTTCTTCAGATCCAGGGATATCCTCGGAGCAGGGCCAGGGGGCTTTTGAGGTGATGAGGAGAGTACTCTCTCCACAGACAGTTCCGCTGTCATCTCTGGATGTTCTACCCCCAAAAGCACAGGTGTCTGCCTCTATATCCTTGCATCCACAGGGACGAGGTGATCTTAGTTCTCAGGATGTCCCACAGGGCACCCCCACTCTTCTGAACCCTCACCAGAATACCCCACTGAAGAGGTCCCTCAGAAGAGATTATGCAAGAGGAAGCATTTAGACTCCCCAGAGGAGTCCATCACTTCTGATATGGACTTCAATAAACTGAAGGGTCCCCACGGTCACCTCCTCATGATGTCTCCTTTGGAGACCTCTTGGAAATACTGAAACAGAGAGGCAGCTGGAAGTCCACTAACCCTTCAACTGAGGAGTCCATATACCTGAAGGCCTTCGGATCTCACACTTCCTCCACTTGGGTGTCTCCACCTTTCGACGAACTTATGGACCTAGTTTCTTGGAAGGTGTGGGAGCCTTCAGATTCAGTGGAACCTGTTCCTAGGAGGCCAAATAGGTTTATGACATCCCCATCAGACAAAACCTTTCTTACTAAGGGAGTCCCAGTAGATGCTATGGTGGTGGTGGCAGCCACCAAGAAGGACCTCTCAGACACAACTTCTTCTGTTCATCCACTGAACAAGGAGTCTTGTACAATGGACAGATATGGAAAGTGTATTTTCCTTCAGTGACTTTTGCCCTCAGATCACTGAATTACTTGACCCATTTTACTAGATTACAGAGAGACCTCTTAAAACAGCTAGGAGATACTCTCCAAGGTTTAGTAGCTGAAAGGGTTTCAGATAAAGTTTCCTCTCAGCTCTCTACATTAAACTCAGTTGTCAACTCCTCCATGAGACTGAGTTTTTATGCAGCTGATAGAACAAGTAGAGCAGTGGGTTCAGGAATTTCTCTAAAGAGACATTCTTGGATGCACTTGTGTGACTTTGTGGAGTCCTTTAAATCTTCCTTTGTGATGCCCCGTTTGATGGCTCATCCCTGTTTGGGTCCAAAGTCAAGGACACACTAACCAGGTGTGAGCAAGAATAAAAGACTCTGTCTGCCGTAGGAGTCTGTTTTTCCATGCCTTACCAGACCCTATCCCAAAGGTCAGAAAGGAAGTGGCAAAATGTGGTTCCAAAAATCTCAGAGAGCTTTCCAGGACACACATGGTGACTCTTCCCCCAGGGTCAGAGGGGGAAGTAGAAATGAAAGATGCTGACCACGTGGCAGAGGGAGTCTGCAGAACCAAGGCAACAGAGAATCTTTCTTTGGTAAGTCCTTTCAGCACTCCTGAAGGGAGGCCCATCTGTCCATCTCTGGAGGCAGTCAGGGGCCACTTATCTTTGTACCCAGAAGCCTGGCACCAAATAACAAAAGACAAATGGGTACAAAGCATCATATCTAGAGGTTACTCCATACCCTTTTCCTTCCCTGTTCCAAACACAAAAAAGGTGCCAGACATTCCACTCAGTCAAAGGGAGCAGGCAACATTAGAAATTCAAAAGTTGCTGGACAAAAGACTCATCCAAACATTCCCCACAGACCAAATAGGATCTGGAACTTACTCAAGATTCTTTTTAGTTCCAAAGAAAACAGGGGACTGGAGGCCAATTCTGGATCTCAGCAATTTAAACAAATTAGTAAGAAAGTCCAAGTTCCGGATGGTAACACTGCAGTCGATACTCCCCTTTCCTGGGACAAGAAGATTGGATGTGCTCTATAGACCTCCAGGATGCATACTACCACATAAAAATGGACAGGCGATCCAGGAGACAACTGTGCTTCCTGCTGGGAGCCAGTCACTACCAGTTTCAAGTTCTGCCCTTTGGCCTCACTGCAGCCCCCAGAGTGTTTAAAAATGTATGTCAGTAGTCACGGCTCACTGAAGATGCCTAGGATTCCAGGTGTTTCCATACTTAGACAACTGGTTCCTAACCACCACCACTGAGCATCTACTAATAAAAGCAAGATACACACCTTGCAGCTCTGCTCTCACCTATGAATTACAATAAACTATGAGAAATCTGCCTTGCTGCCTTCTGAGCATGTTGTATTTATAGGAGCAGAATTGGATTCAACAAACATGATGGCCAGACTTCCACCAGAAAGAGTTCATGTTCTAAGACGTCAGATTTTAAATCAGCAAGGATAGTCCTAAAAGTCTTGGGGATCATGGCAGCAGCAATAATTATGATCCCCTTAGCATATCTACACATGAGAATTATCCACTGGCTACTATCCACTCAGTGGTCCAAGCAGGAATTGCTGATGTCCCACAAAATAATAATAACGGAAACTTGCAAAAAGGACCTTCACTGGTGGCTTTACTCCACTCATGTGACTCTAGGTCAACCATTTGTACTTCCCCAACCATTGGCCACAGTGACCACAGATGCCTCTCAGATAGGGTGGGAGGCTATTATCTGGGAAAGACAGTCCAATGCACCTGGCAGGATCACATAGCCCACTTGCACATCAGTGTCCTAGAGTTGAGAACAGTGCTTCTAGTGTTGCAAGCATTCCAGGACTCTCTTCTGCTGGGAACTATTGCAGCACAGACAGACAACATGTCAGTTGTATGGTACATTGACAAACAAGGAGGAACCAGATCTTACCCCCTTTGTCGAGAACCCTGAGAGTATGGCAGTGGGTGACCTCCTCCCAACATTTTCTGATAGCAATGCACATCCCAGGGAAATCCAACATGATAGCAGACAGACTCAGTAGAGCGATTATGATGCCTCACAAGTGCCTTGTTATTAAGACCACCTATCAAAGACCCTCCAGCACTACTGGACTTACATTTCATCTTATCTCGTTAAATTTCCCCCTGTTTGAGCCAGCATCATCTTGCAAACTCAAATTCTTGACATGAAAAACTATTCTCTTGCTAGCAATTACCTCTGCTAGAAGAGTGGCAAAGCTGCGAGCCTGGTCAATAAAGCCCCCCTAATTGCTTTTCCATAGAGACAGGGTCTCCTTATGAACAAACCCTTCCTTTCTGCCAAAAGTATGTTCAGAATCAAATTTGAACCAGTCCATAGAGCTGCCAGTTTTTTTATCCCAATTATGAGAATAAGGCAGAATAGATGTTGCATCAGCTGGATGTGCATAGACAGTTATGTTTTTACTTACACAGGACTAAGAACTCCAGAAAGTCTGACCAGCTATTTATCTCCTTTTCAGACTCAAAGAAAGGTACTGCAGTATCTAAGGTAACACTTTCAAAATGGCTTTCAGATTGCATAACTTTCATCTATAAGTCACAAAACAGAGATCTCCCCAAAAGAGTTAAAGCCCACTCTACAAGAGACATTGCAACTCCTTCCACCTCTCTGGCTAAACTACCAATTGATACTATTTGTGCTGCAGCAACATGGGCAAGACCACATACCTTTATCACTCATTACAAAATCGATTTGGCTTCCAGCAACAGGGCCTCTTTTGGTTTCACAATTCTGAAGAATATTCTCCCTTGAGCCCCCCCAAGAAAGATGGTGCTAGGGATGCTGTCCCATCCTATTAAGAATGAAGGTGAGATAGGACAACAACACATAAGGAAGCTATGTACTCACCATAATGTTCCATCTGTGTTGTCCATCTTTGCCTTCATTCTTACATCCCACCCTCCATTCTCCCAGTCATTTTTTTACTCCTGGAAGACCGAGTTGGTTCAATTGGATAACATTATTCTCTGGCCTTCTTCATTGGACTCTCAGTTATTTAACTGTGATTATTTCAGGCTACTATTATAGCTACAAACAAGATCTGGTGAGGTTTCCTGGTGCATGCTGGGATAGGGTTTAACCACGAGCTGGTAGACAACCTCGAGCTTGGATATAAAGGTCGAGTCAGATCCGAGGATCGGATCCGAACCCATCCCAGTAAGAATGAAGGTGAAGATGGACAACACATGTGGAACATTATGGTGAGTACATAGCTTCTTTTTTTTAAGTCTAAATCTTCAAGCCAGCTCTCTCTATTTGTTGGCACAGGACAGAAAGCAATGAAGAGTTTGTTCAGAAATTAGTATTAGACTCATGGACATTTTGGCTGAGACTGTATAACTGACTCTTTTGATTCAGACAAAAATGTTAACCCATTCTTCTAATTCAAGGTTAGACAAGGATGTCTCCCATGTCCACAGACATTCAAAGCCACCCACAAGTAGAATTTTCCCCTCCCATGCCTTACCTGACTCAGATTTCAGCAACTTGGCAGGGACCATGTTGAGGGTACAAAAAAGGCACTTTGGTACCAAGTTGGGACCATGTTGAGGGTACAAAAAAGACACTTTGGTACCCAGTTGGGACCATGTTGAGGGTACAAAAAAGGCACTTTGGTACCCAGTTCACAGCTCAATCAATTGGAGACATGGAGTTCCTAATTTTACTTTTTTTTTGCCAGTCTCAGGGATACCATGACTTTCCTCACTGTCATATCAGATTGTGGTACTAGTTCTGGGTTTGCCAGTTCAGCTCTGTCAGTATCGATCCCAAAGCCAGGGCAAGTTTTGGGTCCAGTGCCTGTGATGCCAATGTCAGCTCTGTACATGTTAGTGTTGGTGATTCCAGCATTAAGTTTTACCTTGATTATGATTTTTTCAGAAGCCACTGCTGCTGATACCAACAGTGGTCACAGCACTGATGCCATGGGCTGGGTTCTTACAGCTGATGTTAATGCTGGCTCTTTGGTGTCAATGTCTGGTGTGAGTCACCCAGCTCCATGTTTTTTGACACTAAGTCTCTTGACACTGGGTCAGCTCTCAGTGCTGAACTCAGTGTTGATCCAGCAACTTTCCTTGTGAATAGGTCCCTTTGATACTGTACAAGCTCACAATGCCGGTACATCTTAATGCTAGGGTTAGCTGTTCTTGAACTTTTGATGTTGCACAGCAGCTTAGACAGTTCTCAGTACATCTGCAGCCCTTCTCATGATATCTGCTTCTAAAAAGGACTGTCCTCTTTGTTAGGCTATTCCATGCTGAAGAAGCCTAGCAAGGCTATGTGCAAATAGAAGACTCCCCTCTGGAAATGTCTATGACAGACTTTGATGAGGAGGTGGAAGATATAAATTCCTTTATACCCCTTCCCCGATATACCCACATTTGTGAAATATTTAGCAATAATGTATCAGGGGGGAGATGCCACCTGACATCATATCCTCTCTTCAGAGGATTCTATATATGGTTTGTAGGTCTACTTGGCATTCTCCTAGGTGGTTCTTCTAGTGGTGGATATCCTGAGAGATACCTATAAAGTGGCTTAGAAGAACACTGATACAGTGGCCCATGTTCCTAAGAAGATTGACTTTATCCTTTGACTCCTAAGAGAGTGTTTTTTTTTTTTTTTTTGGGTCAGAGAGATCCAAGCCTGACACCCTTATTTCTGGAACTGCCTTTAAGAAGGCTCTAACAACCCCAGAACTCAGCATTTCATTCCCTGAGAAGTAATCCAGGTTGATTGACAGGCTAGGGAACCAGATATGTTCATCCTTTACTTTTACTTCACAAGTGTTTCATTATCTATGCACATAGCAGACTTTGAATGTGATACCTTCAATGAACACTCAAAACCTTTGAGCAGTTGCTGAATGAGCTATTTAAGAATAAACACCTTTTCCAGTCTTCGAGTGCTTCAACCATAATGTGTTTGTATAGTACTGCAGACGATTCAGTGTAAAAGATTTTGCTGAGGATATCAAAATTACCTTTATGGATACTTCTATTCAAGGGCCATTGTATCTGGTGTGAAAGTCAAAGCACATCTTGAGAATATAGAGGAGGAGTGCAAAACCTTTAGTGCTGTGAGCATGAACTCAACCACCTCAGAGCTCCTTTTCTATGATACAGAGGCTCATGATGTGGTTTAGATGTGGCACAGAGTGAACGAGCCAGCAACTATTTGGAAAGAAATTCAATAAACAGGGTAAGTTCCA
Organism: Protopterus annectens; assembly: GCF_019279795.1. Classification (NCBI taxonomy): domain Eukaryota; kingdom Metazoa; phylum Chordata; order Ceratodontiformes; family Protopteridae; genus Protopterus; species Protopterus annectens. The sequence goes on from NC_056744.1 coordinate 836,750,935, forward strand.
GAATGGCCATGAGCCATAAGGTAAGGGGTTTCATTAATCTTCAAGACCTATGGCTCACCCACAGGTGAAAAGCAGCAGCATCCCTGAGGCTTGCCAAGGTGTCCCTGTGTAGAGGCATTCAGAGACATTTGTTCCTCTACTTGACTGCATGAAAAACCATCAACAGACAGGTGGATCTCGATACTTATGACTAGAGGTCTTGGATAGTTATCTACCAAATAAATGTAATATTCTTCTAATAACATGTCCCATACAGCCCTCAGAAATTTGCTATATTTCCTGACAATTTCTATTTGCTCCATACTTGGTTGCGTCTCCCCTATCTTTTCACCTGCCCAGTGTCATACCACCTCAGAAAGTGTCAAAAACAAATGAAGCCCTTGACTTCCTTTAAACAAGTACAATCCAATAATCCTGCTAGTCCAGAAAGGGTGAGGATTTTACTCCAAATTCTTTTTAGTGAAAAAGAAAAGAAAACAAAACCCAGGCCAGCATTAGAGATAAATGATTTCATCCTTATGGAAACCTTTCACATTGTCATGGTCTACCCAGTCCTTCCTTAAATATTAGGAGGAGGGTGTATGAACCACCACAATGTTTATCTGCACATCAAGTTTAAGAAAGAGTCGGGGGCATGGCCAAGGATGAACACAGGATAGCAGCAGATTTCTTCAGCTCCACCAATTTCATTACACTGACAGGAATTAATTACTTAAAAAAATAATTTTTGAAGTAATTTTCTTTCTAAATATGTTTGTTTTATATAGTTCTTGAACTATATCTAAAAAAGAAAGGACATTTTAACAATATTCCTGTCAGAAATCACTTTGGAAATTTTCCTGTCAATTTATCAGTCTGAAATGAGTTCCAGTAAGACAAATTCTCAAGACTCCAGCATCAAGAAAGAACTTCAGTCTCTGATAACTATAATCCAGCAACTTACTGCTAAGATGGATAAAATGGATACTAAAATAAATACCTTCATAGAAAAAACTACAAAACAAATAGACTTGTTACATATAGACCTGCAACAACAGAAGATCCAGATGACAGGCATAGAAGAAGCTGTGAATGACATGGAAAATAGAATCCAAGAAGAGGAAAACAACATTGAGTTTCTGCTGAAACAAAATACACATTTACAAACAAAGCTTGATGACCTGGAAAATAGATCTAGGTGCAATAACATTAGGATTTTTGGACTGCCAGAAAATATTGAAGGTAACAATATTACTTCTTTTTAACAACATGGCTCCCTAAAACTTTAGACTTACCAGAAGCATTCTCTTTTGGTATTGAAAGAGCTCATAGATCTATAGCTAATACTAACTCTAACAAAAACTATCCTAGATCAGTTATAGTTAGATTTCTATCATCTTTTGATAAAGAGATGGTTCTTAAATCTGCTTGGGCTAAAGCTCCTGTTAAGATTAATGAGACAACTGTGCGTTTTGACAATGACTATTCTTCCATGGTAATAGCTAAAAGAAAAGTTTTTCTGCCACTAATAAGGGAGCTTAAAAAAGCACAGTTTAAAACATACCTTCTGTTTCCTGCCAAGCTTAAAATCTTCCTTCCTGATGGTCCTAAAATTTTGATGACTTAGACTCTGCTTTACTGTTTATCAAAAAAATAAGATTTTGGATAAAATAGAGGAAATGGAATGGGCTAGTCCTTCATTAAAGAGACTGGCAACTGAAACTTCATGGAAGACTTCAGAGAAGAAGAGACTAAAAAACAAATGATTTGTTCTATGTTTTTTTTTTTCTCTCATCATTTTATTTCATTATTAATCTTTTTAAATATATTTCCTGCATTTCCAGAAAGCCACAAATATTCTGAAAAAGATTTAATCAAAGTTATTCTCTGTGTGCAAAGAAATGTTTTGTTTTATAACCAGTCAAAATATCTGAAGAACTAATAACAAGCTATGATTCAATTTGTTTCTCTTTCTGAAAAAGAGAAGTGAGGTCAGTAATTTGATACATTTTTTTTCTTTCTCTTTTTTTTCTTCTCCTTTTCTTCTTTTCTTTGTTTAAACAATGACATTCTATTTAGATTATGTAGTGGGTAAAGGGTGGGGGATGGCAGGGAGAGAAGAGTAATGAAAATATGATTAATAGAATAGTAACATATTTATTCCTTGTAAAAAGTTTATATGTTCTTCAAATGCTATTCCTAATTATACTTTCTTGATTATACTGCTTATGCTTGTTTGTAAATAATCTGTCATGCTTTAACTAATAATAATTAGAACTAAATAATAGTAAATAATATGTTTTATTTTTAACTCTATTAATATAAACAGTAAGTAATATTCCATTGTATATACTTCTTATAGCTTTCTCTTACATTTTTTTTTATTTCTGCCTTACACTCTTTTATTTTCTACTCTCGTTTTCTTTTCTTTATTAATATATAGAAATGCTTTTGATCATATAGACACAGTAAATAATAAGATTTGCATAAATATTGAGTTGGGACAAAAATATTGAGTTTTATTACTTATTAATAACTTTGGGCTTAATTTCACTTACATAGAGGTTATAATAACCTGTAAAATACATTGTGAAGGTTTTGTCATGTTTAGATGCATTTACACTGCTAAATGAATGTTTGTCACTAGTTTTTAATAAGTTTCCTGCCAAAATGTTAAGGGAGACAATCTGGGATGTGGGCTGTCTCATGCACAGTGTCCATGAGCTACTTCAAAAGTTTAAACTCTCAGAATTCTCACAGAGAAGCTGAAAGCAGTCAGTCTAACCTTTGACCTAGATATCACACTGACACATCACAGATTCAGGAAGAACACTCTACCAGGAAGTAGAACTGATGCAAATGCGACTATGTGAAGGAAAATGAACTCTTTAACATCTAAATGTGAGTTATTTTATATAATTACTTAAATATCTATGTTATAATTCATAAAATATGTCAGTTATAATGAGTTTAAATGATGCAGTTTCTTGTAGTAAGTAAATGTCTTATTTTAGAAGGCATAGAAAATGAGACATTTATTCAAGTGTTTTTGAAAATCTACTTAACAGCAGCATAATAATCTGTGTTAAAAACTTATGTTCCAAACATATACATTACTATAACTCATTTCATTCATCTGATTGACAAGCATAAATAATTTTATAACTCTATTCTGGAAGAAATTGTCATGTGATATATTTTAAAGCAGTAGTATAGCATGGTTGTAAAATCTGGTTACTAAAATGTGTTTGCTGTGCATTATTTTGTATGAAGCAGACAGATTTATTGTAGGGACAGCAAGTAGGATAGTGCTCAGCAAGGACACAACTCAGTGAGATCAGATATATATATATATATATATATATATATATATATATATATATATATATATATATATGTGTGTGTGTGTGTGTGTGTGTGTGTGTGTGTGTGTGTGTGTGTGTGTGTGTGTGTGTGTGTGTGTGTGTGTGTGTGTGTGTGTATATATATATATATATATATATATATATATATATATATATATATATATATGTGTGTGTGTGTGTGTGTGTGTGTGTGTGTATATATATATATATATGTGTGTGTGTGTGTGTGTGTGTGTGTGTGTGTGTGTGTGTGTGTGTGTGTGTGTGTGTGTGTGTGTATATATATATATATATATATATGTGTGTGTGTGTGTGTGTGTGTGTGTGTGTGTGTGTGTGTGTGTATATATATATATATATATATATATATATATATGTGTGTGTGTGTGTGTGTGTGTGTGTGTGTGTATATATATATATATATATATATATATATGTATATATGTGTGTGTGTGATGGCTTCTTTTTTTTTTTTTTTTTTTTTACAATAATGCAAGTGTTTCTGAGAATCTGCATAACTATGCAGTATGATTTATAACAATTTCTATAAATACAATATTTTATTCTATTGACAATAATGAGTATAAGTAAAATGCTCATATACAAGCAATTCAAGGTTTTTTTTTTTTGGAAGCTGTTGACTGCATTTACATGACAGAAAATAGATGCATCTTAATATATGTAATGTCTGAATCATATTAGCCAAAGTTTTTGATTTAAATGAATGTTAGAACTTATTCTTCTCTCCTCTTGATTTCTAACATCAAGATTATTTGAATGCTATTTGAATACAAGTGTTTTATATTACATAGATGTATATAGTAGTATGAACAGTTTTTAAAAAAAAAGTTTATTTTAGTTTATATGATGCTGTTTTACCAAATGTGTAGTCTTGTCTTGCTAGATAATTTAATTGAAAACTGTTAACCTCAGTTAAATATAACTAGTATTAAATTGATAAGGTGGTAGCTGAGGTACTGCTGCTTAGGGTAGGGGGTTAACTTGAGTGGTAAATACTACTCTAAGTTGGAGTTTATAACTCCAGGCTGGATGCAAGGTTTAATCCTTACATTATTTTCACTTGTTCATTGTTATATGTATATAGTTTTGACATCCACAATATATTTTGTACACTCATTGTCACTACAAACAAAATTGAATCCTATACAAAATCCCATAAGAGATTCAATAAATACAGCTATATTTAAAGGTACACCTAAAGGAGGAGATGTAACATTACTTATGTTGTTATTTGTTATTTTGATCATAAGATTCTTAAGTTTTAAAAATGCCAAATGACATCTTTAAAAGGAATTTCTTTAAACATTAATGGATTGAATAATCCGTTTAAAAGGGCAAGCCTAATAAGATACATTAATTTACATAAGGCAAACTTAGTCTTCCCATCTCTTGAAAGAAGATATTGATAAACTAGCCACAAACAAATATACAGTATCGGTTAGTTCAGAGCACACTCAGAAAAAAAGAGGAGTGGCTATTTTATGGAATAAAAGTATGCCCATTCCTAAAACCATTAAGTCTTATCAGGATGACAAAGGAATGTTTTGTATGGTTACAATACAAATTAATGGGAAGACTTACACTTTAATTAATGTATATTGGATACCTGGAATTGGTATTAATACAGTGAAACATCATCTTGATAAGATCATATCATTCTCTATAGGAGATATTATTTTAGCTGGTGACTTTAATTGTATACTACATGAAAGTGATACTACCACTATAGGAAAAAGAAGAATCACATCTAATGCAAAACATTTAAATGATTTTGCTAATTCTTATCATTTGAATGATATTAATAATCAGATAGATTCAAAATCATTACCATACACCTTTTTTCTAACAGATACAAAACTTATTCAAAAATAGATAGGGTCTTTATTTCTAACCAGATGGTAACAGATTTAATTAATTCCAAAATCATTTCATGTCCTATATCTGATCATAATTCAATTGTTTTTGAATTCATGATAAAAATACTCATAATGTTCAGATCAAAAGGATACCAGCATACTTAACTCAACTAAAAGACTATAAAGAATATATACTTTCAGAAGTAAAACATTTTTAGACATAAATAATACTCCTGAAGTCTCCATTGTCTATGTTTGGGATGCCTTAAAATCATATCTATATGGACAAAGTATCAGATGGTATAATAATAAAAGGAAATCTTGGGATAAGGAATTGTTAGATATTCAAAGTAAATTAGACTCATAAACATAATAATAAAGAAAATATTATGGACAAGAAAGTTATTGAAGAAATAAACAAACTAAATGAGAAATACAAAGAAATTTTAACTCATAAAGTTAAAATAACTTTAGAGAAATACAAGTTTTTGTCTTATTCAATAAGCCCCAAATACTTACATAGACTTAAAAATAAAACAAAAAGGTTGAATAAACAAAACCATATCAAAGAAAGCTTTTCTCTAAGGAAAAAGAAGAATGTTTCTAGTATACCAGAAATACTAGATGAATTTAGAAATCACTTTCACAAAATTAACCATAATAACATTAACATGGAACCTAAAGATAAAATAAAGGAGTTTATAACCACAAACATGAATAAAAAGCTTAATAAACAACAGATTAAACTATTGGACAAAAGTATTTCATATACAGAGGTTATTACACAAATAAATAAGCTTAAATCAAACAAAGCACCGGGTAATGATGGTATTATACCAGAGATATATAAAATCCTTTCTAAAAGTACATATTCATTAATACATAAGGTTTTATTTTGGCCCAAACTGAGTTAATAACCCCCATCTTGGCAATATACATTTATTTCGCCAATTTTAAAACCTAATAAAGATCCAACTAGATGTACTTCATATCGGCCCATCTCATTACTTAATGTTGATTATAAAATGTTTATGAGTATTTTTGCTGATAGATTGAAGACAATCATCCCGGCATTATAGATATAGATCAGACAGGCTTCATTGTAAATAGAAATACTTTTGATAATATAAGAAGAACTTTAACATTAATTGATTTTGCAAATAGGAAAAGAAAGATTTAACACTTATTAGTCTTGATATAAGTTCAGCATTTGATTCAGTAAGTTGGGACTATCTGTTTACCTTACTGAAGTGCACAAACTTCTCAGATGCATTTGTAAATCTAATTGAGCATTTATACAAAGGAACATTGGCTTATATTAAGGTAGGAACATATGTTTCACAAAAATACCCATTTTAAAGGTACAAAACAAGGATGTCCACTTTCTCCACTATTATTCACTTTAGTAATGGAGCCTTGGGCTAATTTGATCAGAAACAGTACTGACATAGAGGGTTTTGAAATAGATGAAAATACAACATCCAAAATTCAACTTTTTGCAGATGATGTTCTAATTACATCAGCAGGATCTAATTCTTCTATGCAGTCTCTATTTGATAAAATTATGAATTTTAAAAGTATTTCTGGTTTAATATTCAATGAAGAAAAAACTAAAATTCTACCTATATATACACGAAAAAATATTCTCATTAGTGATTTTACTAAATATGTACCCAATTCAGGTCAGATAACTTATTTGGATATAATACTATCTAAAGATATTAAATCTATTATATATAATAATTATAATACCTGTTTTCTTAATATACAAAATCTTTTTAATACCTGGAATAATATGTTTTTTACTATGGAGGAGAGACTTACAATTATTAAAATAATAATATTCCCCAAGATTTTATACTTAATACAATCAATAATACTTCCACCTACAAAAATAATTATCAAGAAACTGAATACACTAATGTTAAATTTCCTATGGGCACCTAATAGGCCTAGGATTGCTTTAAAGAAACATACTAATAGCTGGTCTCAAGGGGGTATTTATTTTCCAGACTTTAATTTATATACTATCTCTTCTATTGTAAAAGTTATTACTTTATTAATAGATCAGTCGTATGTCGCAAAATGGAAAGATTATTGGGAGCTAATTAGTATGCACTTCATGAAAATCTCCTTAACACATAAAAATATGATTGTAAATAACTCCATGTTATGGCTACTAAAGTAATTTTGTACTTCACCTATTACACCTAAACATATGGTTTGTTACCCATTAAATATTATTATTAGCTATCGTAACTTTATATTCATGCACCCTAAGTATAGGGAATGGAATTTTATTATATTCCCTATAATGTATACTCAGGGTATGCTTTTGTCATCTACTTCTGAAGGAACTCATTTAGCTATAGATAATGATCTAAAATACTGTTATCAGTTGATATCTGATAATAAAGTTAAAAATCTAGATTTCTTAAAACAAGAATTTGATCTAAGAGAAACTTGCTGGTTAGAGGTTCAGACCTTTAGACAACATCTCATTAATAAAATAGATCTAATGTCTATAACAGTTAAAGAATCTATTCCAACACTGATTGATTACTTGATATTAAATTTACAACATAAAGTTTCTGATAAAGGTAAACTTTCATACATACATAAAATTATCAGACAAGAAACTTTTTACAGTGTAGATACATACTGGAATTATTTCACTTCTATTAATGGGGACCCACCAAATCAACAAGATAAACAATATATATTGGAATCTGCCTATAGAACTACGTCTTCCATTGTCTGGAGACTTTATACATGGAAATTTTTACATAGATCTTTTATACACCTTTGATGATGAATAAAATAAATAATAAAGATAATCTATGTAAGAGATGTAATGTAGAAATTAATGCTGACTGGGCTCATATGTTTTATGACTGTATAAAATTGAAAGAATACTGGAAGTCAATTAATGAATTTTGCAGGCTCTTTTACAGATAATTTCATTATTTCTAAATCTCTTATATTATTCAACACACCTGTACCTCAAAGTGTTAAAAGGTTAAGCTTCCCTTGTTATGGTCTATTCTAGCAGTGGCTAGGAAAATAATAACCAGAAATTGGATTTCAGATACACCTCCTTCGTTCAATGAATTTAAAAATGTTATGAATATAGTGTGCCATATGGAAATAAACACAATTAGGTCAAGAACAACTAGAAAAACATCTTATTATATTGTATGGGATAATTTACAAAATTTGTTAAAAAAAATCTAATTTCAATAGCATGGTATTTTAGTTTAATTAATTGATCTGATTGTAGTGGATGTCTTTGTAAATACTTTAGTTGTTTTGTTGAATATTATAATAATATCTATTTTTAATTACTTGTATAAAATTGTTATGATATTTCTCTTATATGTTAAAACAATAAACCTGTTTTGAAAGAAAAAAAAAAAATATTAAGAAAGAGTCCCCTTTTGGGAAAGAGTCAGTCAATATTATTTTGAGACTTTTCCATTAGGGCTTACCTCAGCCCCCAAAGTATTTATCAAATGCATGTACATAGTAACACCTGCCACAGACTGCAGGTATCCAAAGCCTTCCCATAACTCGATGACTATCTCCTAGCTGCTTTTATGGTTCAATGTTTGATGGCAGCAAGGGATTATCTGATTATTTTGGTGTAAGATCTCTATACAGTACCTGCTAGGACACACAAACTCGGAGAAAAGGGAAGAGGTTTAATGCATACATAAAACTTACCTTTTTTCTGTTCTCTGACACCTGTAACAAAAAACAAAAACAAAGCACCTGAGATAGCCCAGTTTTCATGTAATAAAAATGTCATCATCATTAACTCATGCACTCCAGTGGAGCTCAGGAAGTTTGCTTTGTAACATTTTAAACAAATGTTCATATGTCTGGAACCATAGGGGTTATAAAAGAAGTATAAAAGGCAAACTATTCAGCACAAACTATTTTTAAAGTGGAAGTATTATTTAAGTTCTAGGTCTTAAACCAAATTTTATAAGTCACAGTATACAAAGTAACTATTACATTTGTAATATGTTGTAAATAACTTACAGTATCTCAGCAACCAATCAAGTTACATGCATACGGTCAGCTTCATTTTAATTATCTAGATGAGAACTTTCATGTGAGGCTAAGGAGTTCTGTGTGTGTTACTTGGTTTTTGAAATATTTAGAAAAATGTGAAAATTATATCTATATAAATTAACATCATAAAAACAAGTTAATCTCTATTTACCTGCAATAGACAGAGGGTAAATATTAATGCAGATGAGTTTGCTGTTGTGTAAGCTTTAAGATGAAATATTTTAAAACCCTGTACATAGCATGGTTTTTGTAATCATTGATGCAAATATGAACAAGCAATATTTGAAAAGTAGAGGCATCAGTAGTAGTTAACTGCGATGCACCTGGAGGCGTCACTCAGATGTAATGAGTTAAAATCTGTTCTTCCATTGATGATATTTTGCTGCGCAATAATATGCCACATGATCAGCAAAAGTCCACAAACTCTGACTCTGAAGAAGCCTGTTATATGTAGGGTGAAAGCGCTAAGTCTGTTGTGCTATTGAACAAGTTTTTTAGTATTCGTTTGCTTCCTGTGGCTAGAATATTTATTTTCATTTTATCCACAAAGATAGTCGCACTCATCCATCTACCTGCTTAGCTGAATAAACTTCTTGAAACTTCAACAAGGACTCTTTATTCCTCCCACAGGGAAGGCATCAGCGAGCAAGGCTGTCTGCTAGAGTTAGTAGCTGAAGTGATGTCATCTGGACTACTCCTTTACACTCTATTTCTCATTAGTCCTGTCACTCTCTGGGTCATAGACGGGATACGAGACCTGTCTCAAACTTTCTAAATTACCATTGTTTTGTTAACTTGCAATAATGTAGTATAAATGTTGCAATATGTGTTCATCAATATTAATGACATCCAGTTCCATAAACTAATTTCCTGTTTATAGTTAAATTTGACAACCTAATCAAAAATCTCCCCACTAATACTTTGCATCATTTCAGTAATTCTAGAAAGTACTCCATATTCCAAGTCTCAAAATGTTATTAAAAGCCAGAATGTAATCATTCATCTCCTGGTGCACTATCTTTCCTTAATGCTATCAGTAGCCTTTACCACCTCCTTTATTATATTTATATCCAGAATTACCAGTTGCTCATCTTTGTATAGTTTGGTCCACCCATAATGAATCAAAGAAGATACCAAATTTCCTTATTTTGTTATTCAAATATTATCTGTAAATATCACATTGCTTCCTTTAGCATCATTCATATATAGTAACCTTCTCTTTTGTGTTTCTAATATATTCCATAAACAGGCCTTCTTTCCAATTATTTTCAAAATTACCTCCCTATTCCCTATGCATCAAGTCTCTTTCTACAATGCCGCTTTCTCATTCTCTTTATCTCCTTCCAGCAACTTTCTTTTGCATCCCTCATTATCATAACATTGCAGCCTCAACTAGACCTAACTTAACCTCCATAATCTAGTCCATGTTCTTACCAGGCAAACTTCTTCCCATTAACAACTGTTAGTTTAATTTAACAATCTGTCATTCCCTAATGTACTGTATACATCTTTCAAACATCTGTAATCATCCCATAACTAAAATATGCTTCCTTAAGACTTCCTGAATCACACAGCCTGTATTAACTTTATAAATATTGTTCTCTGTCCTTTCTTCTTATTTCCACCCCACATAACTAATATGTAAAGCTAGATGATCCAGAAAATAAACAGCTGCCTATTGCATTCTTTTAGTGGTGCACACACACACACACACCCACACACACACACACACACACACACACACACACACACACACACACACACACACACACACACACTCTCTACCACCTAAAATAATTACAGCTATTATTCCAGATATGCATATTCATTTTCTCTGTCCCTGTCTTTCCATTATAGTAAGTAACCCAACCTTAGTTAAGATCTTACCTATTCTTTCACCTCTTCCATTGAGTTTTGCTTACCATCAAACTCTCCTCCTGAAGTTACATTTAAATAGCTGCCCACAAAATGCCCACATAACCTCTTAAAAAGGGTTCAATGTATAGAAGTTTTTCTATTCTCTTTCCCCAGTAATGGCTCATACATCCCACAAATCCTTGCTTTCCGATACTTCACTCCAACAACCACATACATTGCTCTCCCAGCTTCACTTATTGCATCTGTCATCATTTTAATAGCACCCCATGTCCCATCTAATTAAGACCATATCCCAGAATATTTTCATTTGTTAATATTCAGAACTAACCAATCATCGTCCTTCATATACCTTTTCCATATAGTGTCTTTCCATCTGTTTTGTCCTTTTCTTTGTCTATTCCATTGTCTTTCATTTACTTAGATTCCCTGTAAAGTTTGTCTGCTTTTACTCCTCTTCCTCTTGTAACACCCATATCTTGTTCAGAACTACTGTGCTGATCTTGTTTACCCTCCTGGTCTTGGATAGCTATCCACCAAATAAATGTAATATTCTTCTAATAACATCTCCCACACAGCCCTCAGAAATGTGTTACATTTCCTGACAATTCTTATTTGCTCCATACTTGGTTGCCTGTCCCCTAAACAGTCTTAAAGTTCCCTCCTCCTGTGAGACTTGTACATTTTTCCTCTATTTAATGCTATTCTGTCCATCTCAGTAATAGTCTTCAAGCATTCTGATGGATCAATTTAATGTATTCTTCTTCCTCATATATGTAGTCATGTTTTAGACTGGCCTTCATATCTGATGTGCATTACACATTGACAGTTCCATTCAGCTACATCTATTCTTCTCCCTTTAACTTCAGAATTTTAAATAAAGATTGTTTTCTGATCACAGTCCTTAAATTGTACATCATAATTTTTTCCACAGTTATTTATTCTTCCTTTCTTCCTAGTTCACAAAAAGGGCACTAGAACTGATATTGTCTCAAAACTAATATTACAAAATATTTACTATTTTAAATCAAGTAAAACATGTGACTAGGACTGCATCCACAGGCCCCTGGTTCTGTAGCTTACTGACACTGTTTCTGAACAAGGGTTATATTTATACCATGTCACCATTGGTGGGTCTGCAACCTGCGTCTGCCAACACTTCCTTCTGTGTGACCTTTGAGTATCCTCTTCTCTATGACTCCTTCCATGTGATTCCCTCTCTCCATCCTTCAGCACTGTTACTTTATCTACTGTTATCCATCTGTTAGTATCCATAATAAAATGTTCTTTTTACACATTGCTCCCTCCAGAGAACCTTCCACTTTCTGAAAACCTGATTGTCTCTACACTCGTTTTTTTCTGTTATTCCTCCCTATATTTCTTTTCAAATTATGTGGCATTGTTATTTTGGTCAGCACAGGATTTGCAGAGCTGGAGTTATTATGAAGTGTTTACAAAAAGCTATGAAAAATATATCATTTCTGTTATTCCTCCCTATATTTATTTTCAAATTATGTGGCATTGTTATTTTGGTCAGCACAGGATTTGCAGAGCTGGAGTTATTATGAAGTGTTTACAAAAAGCTATGTAAAATAGATCATTTCCATGTTTACATTAATAATACAAAAATAGAGTGAGGTACTGTTATGCTGAGGGGTGGTGTATCCAAGCAGTGGATGTTACTAAAAGGACATTAAAACATGGTGCACAATGTGAAGACATTCAGGCTGCATAAATAACAATACTCTGATTTTATAGGGACATGTAGTGTAGTGTTGTTTGAAAATAATATTAGTATGATAACGTCTCTCTATTAAATTACACAGAGACTGCCTTGATTTCCTACCTTTTGGATTTTTCAATATAAGAGTATTAATTTACTCCATTTGTAATTATTTCCTTTTTTTCTTATACAGCATTTTAAGGTCCATTTGAATGTTAGGCTTCAGAGTAGCTTGTTTAGCTCTTTTGTTCAGACTCAGAACTGTATCTTCAAGACAATCCTACCTACTCAATGTTAGAATAAAATTCCAAAGTTTGCTACTAGTAGACTTTACAGAACACATAAATGTCTAGCTGTAAAATAAGTACAATGGACCTAACTGCAACATACCCTAACCTTCTCTCAGTTAATCACTACACATAACCTAATTTACACATCAGATAAATGTCCTAGCAAGAGGTGCATTATTCATCATCCTTTGCTCCACAAACAAACACCTATTACTAGTCACAAAATGTAATAACTTTGCATGTGGCTCCCTCTACTTCTCCTATATATCCAAAATTTGGAAGTCCATCTGACTCACCATGAAACAAACCCATAAGCTCTTTTAAACAACATCTTAAATAAAGTCATTCACTAGGGTAAGAAGACAACTCCTTAATACCCACTTAATCTCATCCTCCGAATGCAATACATATGCACTTACAAGAAACAATACTTACTGATATCCTTTATCTACCCTCTTCTGGTTACCTGCTCTTTATCTGCAAACCCTCTCTGTCTACCCCTCCCATTCCTTTTCCATTACCTCCTCTGTTAAACCTCCTTTCTTGTGCACCTCATCCAGCCTGATTCGCTATGCTCTTCTGTCTTTCAACTCAATATCCCAATATCTAACTATTGCAATTCTATTGCACTTTACAATCTACTCTTCCTTCATACAACTCAACAGCCCTATATCTACTTACTATCATTATTCTATAAGTTATAAACTATTCCTAACATCTTTACTTCACTTATTGCAGCCATTTTGCTCATCTATGAACACTGTACATGAATATAAACCTAGACACTGTTGTTAATAATATATCCTGTACTGTAGTCAGTCTACATAACTGCTGTTGATTGCTTATATGTATCTTATTCTACTCCCTCTTGTTGATGAATATTGAAGACCTTTGCCCACGTTTGTAACTTGTACAATGGTAAACAAGACATTTCTGTGCTGCAATAGTTTTTTATTTTTATTTTTATTTTACATTTGTTGACTGGGATAGTCTGACTGGATACATGTCCATTTTCAGCGGAGGCCCGGAGAGAAAATCTCCAGCATACGTACATTCAGAAAAATATTACATATAGTATTATTTATGAGAAATACTTCTTTTTGCAGATTTATTCTAGCAAGCTAGTTATTCAGTTACATCAAATGCAGAAATAAACTTAGTTTATATACATAGCTCCTATTGAGGCTGCAGTATACATACACACAGATAAATATTTACATATGGTATTAATCATGATAAAGGCATCTTTTTGTAGACTGACTCAGTCAAAACAAGTATAGAGTTACATCATATCCAGAACTGAATAAGGTTTAATAGGTTCATAGGTTCATAGGTTCATACTAGGCTATCTGCCCGAGGGCATTTATAAGCCTAGCCCATCGTTTTGTGGCTTACGCCACCCCTTTAGTATGGGGAACTATACCCATTATTTTGCTGTGCCTCTGTCGAGCAGTGACACTGAGGTAATCCCTGGGGTATATCTGCGATCTCCCATCCATTGGTCAAGATTTCTCTTGAACAAGGCCAGCGAGGTGCTCTGCCTCACATATACCGGGATTTTGTTCCACAGCATAGGGAGTCTTTGGGTGATGCATCTATCCCTCCAGCACATCCTATTAATGGTCGTGTCGAGGTTTGAGTCTCCCGCCCTTGTGACTCTGATGGATCTAGATTTTTTGAGGTGAAGCATATTCATCAAATCTGGGTTTGACATGGCCTTATATGTTAGGCAAAGGTCACCTCTGAGCAAGCGGTACTGAATAGAGCTGGAGTTCTTTCAGTCGGGCAGCATAGGACAGATTTTTGAGACCCTTTATCCTTTTGGTGAGGAACTTTTGTGGCCTCTCCAGCTGCTGCAAGTGTCGGGTCAGATACATTCCGAATGGGGCATTGTACTCAATCATTGGTCTGATAAGTGATGAGTAAAGGGAGACCATGACCTCCCTTGATCTAGATGAGAATCCCTTCATGATAAGGTGGGCAATGTAGAAGGTCTTTCTAACTACTTTAGCTACATGGGTGGCGAATGACAGACTACTATCAACCTGGGTCCCCAGGTCTCTGATAACTTCTTCTGTGCTCAGTGGATTGCCACCTATTTGGTAGCTAGGGGTAACCTTGTTCTTCCGAAGGTATGACTATGCATTTTTTGGCATTTAACTTTAGGCCATGGCTCTGGCACCAGTTATCCGTTTCTGTAAGACCCTTCTGAAGGATATCTGTGTCAGATGTGTTTTCTACTATGGCGCCCAGTTTGCAGTCATCTGCAAACTTTGTCAGCCATAACCCTCCTGTGTTTGCTTGTACTTCGGAAAAGTAGATGCCAAACAAGAGTGGGCCCAGGACTGAGCCCTGTGGGACACCACTTGTGACGGGCTTTGAGTCTGACATGGCGCCAGCAACTCTGACCCTGTGGGTTCTGTCACTCAGCCAGTTTGCAACCCATCTTGTGATGTATGGGTTAACATTTAAGCTGATGAGTTTTTCAATGATACACAAGTGGGGAATTGTATCGAAGGCCTTCGCCAGATCGAGGTAGGCTGTATGGACTGCCTTTCCTCACAATGGCTTTGGTGACTGTTTGAAAAAGTCAACCAAGTTTAAAAGGCATGATCTGCCTTTGACAAAGCCAAACTGGGTTGGATCCAAAGTCTGCAAATTCCCTATGTCTTTATTTATGAGGTCCATTATGATCCTCTCCATGGCTTTGCAGATGAGGCTTGTCAAGCTAATGGGCGGTAATTTCCAGGATCAGTGGAGGCACCGCCTTTGTGAAGTGGGACCACAGTTGCTGCGCCACTCCTGGACGTATCCAGAGGTAAGACTTTGATTAAACAGCTGTTCTAGCTGTGGGTTTAATTCCTCATTGAGTTCGTGGAGCACACAGCCGGGGACACCATCTGGTCCCATGGATGCTGTGTTTTTTGCTTTGGAGAGAGCAGTTCTCACTTGGGCGTTGGAAATTTTTGGGGGGCTGCAATCATTTGGTATAGATATCTCTCCTTTTGGGGGGGAGGTGGGGGAGAAGTTTGCACTGAACCTGTCAGCCAGTATGTTGGCAATGTCTGTAGGATCAGTAATCTTCACATCATTTTGAACTAGTTCAGAGCATACTAATTTTTTTTTTCTACTCTGCTAGAGTGAGTGAGCAAGAGCATTTTTAGTTCACAGTTATAGAGTAAGGAGCTAATCAAGGCTAGAACACAAACATAGCCAGTGAGATTTGAAGTAGAGTTTGAGACTTTTTTGAATTTGGCTAAGGAGGTCGCAAGAGGGAGGGAGTTCCATGTTTTACGAACAGTATTAGTGAATAGCGAATTTCCAGCTGAGTTATTGGAGTTCACTGTATGGAAGGCAGTCTATTTGATGAGCGGAGTGAGCCAAGATTGCTGTATGGGATGATTATATTTTCCAATGCTGAGGTGGTACCTGGTTGTTTGAGAATTTTATATGCTTCTATAAGCTGGTTTAGCTGGAGAAGGCTAGGCAGTTCTATCCATCCGAGGTCTTTTAGATTGAGGCAGTGGTCTGTCCTATAGGGCGTGCCCGAGGCAAATCTGGCAATGTGATTATAGCAGCTAGAGAGTTTGCTAAGGTCAGATTTACTAAGGTTAGTATGCATAGGAGAGGCATAAAGAAGGGTAGAGAGAAGATGAGAGGGGGCAATGGCTGTTCTAGTCGGTAGAGTTAGGAAAGATTTAATCCTGTATAGTGACCCAAGTTTTTTATTTATGGTTTTAATGGTTTGATTGACATGCATGTCAAATCTAAGATTGTTATCAACAATTACTCCTAGGAGTTTTGTGTAGGGGTCTGCGGAGATGATAATGCCATTATTAGATTTAATGGTAAAGGATACTGATGAGGATTTATGGGTGGATGAGAAAAGTAGTAGTTTGGTTTTGTTTGGGTTTAAGATCAGGCAGCGATCAGAGAGCCAGTTTTCAACTATGGTGAATGTGTTCTGGGTTACTGACAGTAGATTTGTTGGAGAGGTGTCAGAGCATACCAGTGTGGAGTCATCCACATATTGAATGCAGGTGGCATCTGGGATGGCTGTGTGGCTGTGTGGAGATCATTAATAAAGATCAAAAAAGAGAAGGGGTCCTAATATAGGGCCCTGGGGAACTCCTATGGTATTAGGTAACAGGCAAGAGAGCTTGTTTTGCCATAATACGGCTTGCTGCCTACCATTCAGGTAGGCTTGGAACCATTGGAGAGCTTGGTTATTTAAGGATAAGGTTTTCAGTGTGTGGATGAATAGTTGATGGTTGACCATATCAAAAGCTTTGGACAGATCCAGAAAGAGGGCTGAAGATAATTTCTTGTTATTCTGGTTTTGGTTATTGACATTGATGAAAGAAAGGAGGGCTGAGGAGGTGCTGTGATGGGGTCTAAAACCATGCTGAAAGTTGGTCAGCATTTTATTCTGAAAGAGGTAGTGCAGAAGTTGTTTGTGCATACACTTCTCCATGATGTTGGCCAGTGGTGACAGCATGGCTGTGGCTCTATAGTTAGACAGTTCAGTAGAGCTGCAGCCTTTATGGAGTGATATGTCATAGGATATTTTCCAGATGAAGGGGGTGGTGGCTTTTGTTATGGTTCTGTTGATTAAGATAGAGATGGGGTATGCTATAGCATCTGCAGCTTTTTGCAGATATTCAGTCAGGAGAAGGTCGGCTGAAAGGGTAGTTGGTTTTAGTTTTAGTTGTACTTAGTTATAGTTAATGTTTAACATATCTTAGATCTTTTCTCTTTTGGTCTAATAGTTAACACTACCTTCTCATTTCCATTTTTAAGAAACAAAAACAGCAAAACAAACTAAATAAATAAAAGTGCTGGCAGGCAGAGTTTCACAGGCACAAATCACTTAGGTGATGATAAATCAAAGGTGTATTTAATGATAAAAATCCAGAAGGAAAATAAATAAAACGTGAGCGCTTTCGTTAAACAAGTGTTAACTTCATCAGACACCATTAAAATGTAAGACAACCATTTATATACATATAAAAACATTCTGATTGTGTAAGCAAAGAGAGGCAGCTAGCTAAGCAACACTGAGATAGAACATTAATTAACCCCTTGATGACTATATTACAGTTAAAACTGTTACATCTTAAATACAACTAAAACTTGTGATTAAAAATAAATTACTAATCCCATACTTGTCATGAATGGTTATAAATAGAATAAAATTAAAACCAAAGTCATTTTTAAAAAAATCATATTGCATGTTCACATAATACTGAAATGTTACCCAAAGCAAAATGCATACAAAAGTGCTTGTGCTTAACAAATGTTTTAAGGTATTTTGTTCCTTTCTAGGGCTTTTAATTTCAATACAGGAGAGATGGACATCCTGTCATTATCCCTGGCCATTTATCTGCCTGTAGTCAGATTTGCCACCTTAACTCATTTAACTCTAACTGAAGTCCCCAAGGCTTTTTATCACTGATGTCTACATGTTCTATTGCCATAAATGTGAAATTGTGGCCAGTGTTGTCTTGAATATGCCTCACTAATACATTGTTAATATTATTCCTTCTTATGGCATAGTTGTGTTTATAAATTCTGGCGTTAAATGTCCTTTCTGTTTTGCCTACATAAAATGCTAGGCATTGGTCACATGTGGCCATGTAGACCACTGCCTTGGAATGACAGTAATATTTACCTTTTACATAATGGTCTATATCATTCACTGTAAATTTGCTACCCGATTTCACCTTGTGGCACCAGTTACAAGACTCACATTTGTACATCTCTACATGTCCTGTTCTAGTGTAATTAGAACCTTTCCTATGAAGGTCTTTTAAGTTTGAGCCCCTTCTGTATGTAATTATAGGTCTTTCTCCTATCCTTATTGTTGACCTCACTATCTTGGAGCAAGTCATAGAATCCCTGTCATGGGCTGAAAATAATAATTACATGGAACTAAACACATACCAGCAGTGGGGTACCTAGCATATTTGACACCCAGAGCAGAATTTTTGTTTAACAACTGCCCCCCCAACAGATTTCTTTTCTAACACCTCCTTCTCTATGACAATTGTTTTTAGTAATAATTATGAAATGAAAGAAAATAGTTGCCAGCAAGGAGCAAGCTAGGAGCAGTGATCAAATCCCCAAAAGACTCAGCCATCCTGCAGGAAGGATTATCCCAAACAAATAACTAGTGCCAGAGTCATAGACTAAAGCATTATAGTCTCCTTTGGAAAGATGGGCATAACATTGACAACTCACCCCATATAACTGTGAGGGCAATAGGTAGGTTTTGGTCAGGGTAATTTTGGTAGCTGCTGTGAGGAAGCTTTTATTCCTGTATAGCATACCTAATTTCTGGTGTTTTTAATGCTATGTTGCTTGTATAAAAAACACTGTTGGCCAGCAGATACGTGAAATGGAGCAAAACAACAAAAACACCCAATAAGTTACTGGAAATTCATAACTTTAATAGTCAGACCGGTTTCGGCACATAAATGCCTTCTTCAGTGATACAAGATGAAAAACAGAGGCATTACTTCATGAATATTTATAAGCATGCCCAACCAATGAGAAACCCAAACCTACCAATGTAAAAAGTGGTAGGATCCCACACCCAAAATTTCACTTTCAAGTGTAAAATACTATTGAACAAGATATCAAAGAAAAGGTTGATATAGCAGCGTGAATCCATAGGATCAGCAATGGCAACATAAATAATTGATCCAAAAATAGTGATATATGCAAAATGAAAATATATATCATGCATCAGCAATAAATCATACATTACAAATAATTAACACACTACTCATTTGTATGACTGAACATGTATTAAATAAAAACATCTTTTACTTTCAAGGGGAATGTTATTGGCAGCTCCAGGGTACGGCCATGGGAGCCTCTTTTGCTCCTATTTATGCCGATCTTTTTATGGCTTTTTTTGAAGAATGCATGATTTATGAACTGTTACACAACATATATCTTGTGGAAATTGATATATGGCGTAGATACTTGGATGATTGCTGGATGGTGTGGCGGGCGGATGCTACATATCTGCAGGAATTTGTGGAATATCTTAATGGTAACATTTGGGGAATTGAATTTATGGTCACATACAATTTAAAATCCATCAATTTTTTGGATGTTACTGTCACCGGGAACACCGATCACACTTTGAATACCAAGACCTTTCGCAAATATCCCCAATACAATACTTTACTGCATGCTTCTAGTATGCATCCATGCCACACCATCCGCAACATACCCAAGTCTCAATTCACGCGGATGAAACGCATTAACTCCACACATATGGAATATGAGAAAGCCAATCTGGATTTGTTCCAGAGATTTGTAAACAGAGGCTATAAACAACAAGATATAGCTAGGGCTTGGGATTGGTCCACCAGTATTGATAGAGACATCTTACTACAATATAAGACTCAGCATAGTGATCCAACTTCATCTTCTATAAGGTTTGTGACAACCTATGGTAGAAACCATAATGCAATCAAGGGCATTATCAACAGACATTGGAACATCTTATTGGCTAACGACCAGCTGAGA
The DNA here is from genome assembly GCF_019279795.1 of Protopterus annectens. NCBI lineage: Eukaryota > Metazoa > Chordata > Ceratodontiformes > Protopteridae > Protopterus > Protopterus annectens. The sequence goes on from NC_056744.1 coordinate 836,771,663, forward strand.
CAACTTTTGGGATCTCAGTGCCAGTTTACCTATAGAAGAGGAAAAACATTAGGTTCATTGTTCTCTCATTTCAAACATAAGGAAAGTGGGGGGGCGGTCAATATATAAACAGTTAACTATGTCTGGGGATGAACTGTTGGGAACCTTTCCCTGTGGTCACTGTGGTTCTTGTAAACAGGTTCGTAAATTTAAACAATTCACTAGTCAGAATACTAGTAAAGTGTATGACTGTAAAATATTTGGTAATTGCAGTAGCAGCTTGGTGGTATATTTAGCTACTTGTCATTGTTTGGTCTTTTATGTTGGTCAAACGTCCAGACCACTTAGAACACGTATCAATGAACACAGAAGTGACATCAAGAATAAAAAAGATCATAATGCCCTATTTTGTCACACATTGAAGCATCCACATGCTCAATTTACATTTATGATTATCGACAGGATCATAGGCGATCAGAATAATTCTCAAGGATGGCATAGCATTTTAAATCATAAAGAAAAATACTGGATTACTACATTGGGAGCACTGTTCCCACCAGGTCTGAATGATCATTTATAATCATTGATATTATTTGTAATGTATGATTTATTGCTGATGCCACATGTTTCAATGTAACAATTTACTATTGTATTTATGTATTTCAGGCTCCAGTGGATACCTTATTCGACGTCCTTTCATCTAGAACTATATGTTTATCATTATTAACCACAACCTTTCATGATGAACATATATGCCTATGGTGTTTATGTACGCATTTATTATGTTTCATCATGATTTATCTTCATTATTTATGCTCATTATGCAATTGGTTAGTTTATTATGTCACTACCATTTATCGGTGTATCAATTTTTGTATGTGTTTTTGGAATCCTGTTCTAGCCATGTGTTTATTGTTAGTTTAGTGGATTGTTGTATTATTATTATTATTTTTTGGATATATATTTTCTTTTGCATATATCACTATTTTTGGATCAATTATTTATGTTGTCATTGCTGATCCTATGGATTCACGCTGCTATATCAACCTTTTCTTTGATATCATGTTCAATAGTATTTTACACTTGAAACTGAAATTTTGGGTGTGGGATCCTACCACTTTTTACATTGGTAGGTTTGGGTTTCTCATTGGTTGGGCATGCTTATAAATATTCATGAAGTATTGCCTCTGTTTTTTCGTCTTGTATCACTGAAGAAGGCGTTTATTTGCCGAAACCGGTCTGACTATTAAAGTTACGAATTTCCAGTAACTTATTGGGTGTTTTTGTTGTTTTGCTCCGTTTCACATATCTGCTGGCCAACAGTGTTTTTTATGGTTTATTCTGGCCACGCAATACCTACGTGCATAGCATAGTGTTATGTTGCTTGTATAAGTCAAACTTGAGATTATCATCAATTGTGGCATCTAGTAGTTTGGTATGCTGAACCAATTCAACTTCAGTATTGTTGGCTGAAATGATTTTGAAGTTTGTTTTGTTGGAGCTATGGGGTTTGTGGGTGAAGATGTTTTCGTTTTTTTTTTTTTTTTTTTTTTTTTTTAGTAGTAGTTCAGTATTGGATTGCCATATTTCTATGGAAGAGAAAACTTTTTTTATGTGTTGTAGATGAGTTTATGTGTCTGATAGATGGTAGTGGAGTCATCTGCATATTGGATTAGAGTGCCTTCACAGGAGGATGTATGTAAGTTATTGATGATAACTTTAAATAGTAATGGACCAGGGATGAATCCTTGATGTACATCTGTAGGGGTGATGTGATACGGGGAGATAGAACCCTACCATTTTACTGCTTGCTGCTTGTCAGCTAGGTAGGTAAAAGAACACTGAAGTGAGGAGGAGGAGGTAGACCAATGCTGAAAAGTTCTTTAAGGAGTTTGGGGCGAGATACCATATCAAATGCTTTTGAGAAATCTAGAAACACTGCAGATACTAGTTTGCCAGTATCACAGACTTTGTTGACAGAGTCCATGAAAGATAACAAGGCTGTTGAGGTACTTGTGCAGGTCTAAAGCCATGTTGAGTGTGGGAAAGTAGGTTGTTGTGTGTAAGATGGTGGAGAAGTTGTATGTGCAGACGTTTTTCTAGAATCTTAGAAAGGGAGACAAGATTGCAATAGGATGAAAGTTTGTGATGTCAGTGGAGTTGCCTCCTTTATGCAAAGGGATAATGTGTGATCTTTTCCATAGGTTAGAGACATGTGATTCAGTTATGGATCTATTAATGAAGAGGCAAGCTTTGAGTACTCTGGTGGGAGGTGTTCTGCTGAGGTTGAGCAAGGTTTCAGTTTTTGTATTATTTTGTTATATGAGATAAAGGGATGAGCTGAAAGGGAAGCTGGGGATGGTTTAATTTTTGGTTATGAGTGAGGGGATGGTTGTGTGTGTGTAATGTGTATGGTGTGTAGAGGTTAGTATTGGGGGTATTAGTTGAAGTAGCTTGTTGGGGAGGATGAGTTGGCTTTACTTTTACGTTGGATATGGTGGATGTTTGAAGAGGTAGTATATTGGGGTATAGATTGGGATTATTTTTATTTCCTGGGCTGAGTAGTGATGTTACAGAGGACCAGAATTTCTTAGGGTTGTTTTTGTGGTATTCTTGAATGTAGGAATACTGTGATTTTTTTATCATGCAATGTTTGTTTTTTTGTTTGACTGCAGAGCTGTCTGTATAAGTGAAGATTTATGTTGTTTTTATTCTTTAGCCAGGCAGTCCATGCTTTGTCCCTATCTTTCATTAGAACTTTACATGATTTGGTGAGCCATGGGGCATGGTTATTTTTTATTCTTTTTGTTCACTGAGGAGCTATGGAGTTAAGAATGCTTAGGAGCGTGCTGGTGAAATGTTCAACTGCATCATTAAGGGGAAGTATTTTTAGGATGGAACAATCTATAGCTTTTAGAGATTCATTAAATACCTTAAACATGGCATTTTCATTTCAAAGACTTCTTAGTCTTTGAAACGAAAATGCCGTGTTTATCGCTTACGTACTTTTTTTTTGCCTCTGTGTATTAGAGTTCATCTCCGTTTCTGTCCACTTGGTACTTTGGTGTTTTATTTGTATTATTGGTCACTTTTATACACCAGATTCTCCAACTTGACTGTTTATTTATTAAATACCTCTTTGCTGAATTTTTGTAGGTTGTGTATAGTTTTGCACTTGTGTTGCTTTGTGAGTTGAGTGATAGTCCTGTGAGTATAGGCTGATAGGTGGTCACTTAAGGAGTTGGGGAATGTGCCTGAGGATGTAAAGTTAGAATTGTTTGAGACTAGTATCCAGTCCTAGGTGGAGTGTTGGATGTTATTTTTGCTATATCTGGTAGGAGTATTTGTAAGTTGAATAAAGACACAGAGGTTTATACTGTTTGTTGGGTGATGTGAGGTTAGTGTCTGCTGGTCAGTTTTAACATCCCCTAGGATAATGGTTTCATTCAGTATTGTTTCAGATATCCAGGCTATAATATTTTCTAGAATGGGAATGTTTTGCCATGGAGGTGTGTATAAAACAATTATGCAGATGTTCTTAGATGAGTTAAGTTTTAGAAATGTTATAAGGATTTAATCTGTGCAGAATTTTGGTATATTATTTTGAGTCTGGGGAAACCATCAAGTTGTTAGGAAAAATTAGGGCTATTACACCACCTTTTTTATCTCAAGATCAAGAAGAAGCAAACTTAGGGACATTTTGCAAAATCAGGAATAGTTTCAACTTGGTTTTACAAATACAGAAGCACCCCAAGGAAAAAAAAAAAAAAATATATATATATATATATATATATATATATATATAGAGAGAGAGAGAGAGAGAGAGTAAAGATTGCAGCATATTTCATGCAGATGCATACTAGTCATGTAAAGGCAGACTATAAGCTAAGCATCTATGAATTTATGAACCAAACAATGTGAGAGCAACTTGCAGACCAAACATATTAGGCAAACACAAGAACATTGTATAAATCTGGGGACAGTTTCAAATGTACTTCATACAATATTCCAATTTACTTCACACAAATGCACAAACATTTTTAATGCCCGACTTTTAAAATCAGCACCAGTTATTTTATCAACAACATAGCTAGCCACCACCTCCCAAAAAAGAATACATTTTCCAATTTGTTTCACATGAATACACACTAGCCAGCCCTTAATACTAGATTTTAAGCTGAGCAAATGAAGAGGAAAAGTCCCTTAGCACAGCTAGCCACCCCACACAAAAATCAGTTTCACACAAATGCACACTAACCAGCCTTTAAAATAATATGAAAAGGATAAAGTTACTGCCAGTTCCCTCAAAAGCATAAATATGCAAATGTATTCCCACAAATGCTTGTAAAGGGTACAATTTAAACCAACCAAGGGAAAAGGACAAGTTGCATTTATCCACAGCACAGCTGTCCATCCTTTCTCCAAAAAATGATAAAACATTCAAGTTTATTAACACAAATATTCACTTGCCAGCCTTAATGGCAGAATTTAAGCTGGGGAAGTGAAAGGTCAAGTTACTTTAATCCACATCTCAGTTAGCTAGCCCCCACCCCATCAAAACAAAAAAGGGGCAGAAGAGTACAGTGAAAAAAAAAACGAACATAAATATCCAATGTCAAAATATTTAAACACATGCGCTCATACACACACTCACACAGACTAGTCAAACTGTAATATATTTAAACAAATGTAAACACACACGTGCATACACACACACACACACACACACACACACACACACACACACACACACACACACACACACACACACACACACACACACACACACAGACACGCGCGCGCGTGCACGTGAGCCTAGCCACCATCCCCCCTCCCACTCTCCAAAAATAAGAAAGAAAATCTGGTTACATTCACATTATAAAAATGCTTACCTTTGGTCTAGTAGTCCACAGTGCCCTGGCTGATCCACTAATTCACTTGATGTGATTAATCCAGGTCACTGGGTGCAGTTGAACAAACAAACAAAAAAAACCTTTCCATTGCAAAACTTTCTAATGCAGTGTACTACTGTACAAGTAGAAGGCTGCTTTTAATTTTAAAAATAACCCCAGTTCTCTCTTGTCTTGTCTCTAGTACCTTCTGATTTTTCTCCAATCTTGTACCACATTTTCACACATGGATGCATGTACACATGGACGCATGCAAGAAGAAGAAGCAAACCGTTTACTTCAGAGCTGGATCATGGTCAAATAGGGCCATAGGCAGGATGACGGATTGGACCCCCCTCCCCCTGTAGCCATCCCACTGTCCTATTACCTGGCTACTTCTCCCCATTTACCATAAACATGGTTCAACCTTCTTGGTGTGCATACTATTTTCTTTTTTACTTCTAGAATGATTACAGATATTTGGATTTAATTTAAAACTTTTATTTCAAAATTTATAGCACAGACATTGATAGACATTTGCTAAACAAAACAATACCGTCTCACAATCAAACAGACTTAGCATTAACAGTAAACTTCTCTGCCCTTGAAAATCACATTAATTGAAACAGCATTGAAATCCACATTCAAAGAAAATGCATCTGGCCAGTAGTGAGTAAAATTTACCTTTGGGTTGTTTTCAAACCACAAGCTGCTTGCACATATTTTTAGGACCATGCATACATGCATGTGTTCTTTGATTCACCTTCATGATTGTATTAAATTATATTCCTTGTATAATACAGCACCACTTGTTGGAGTGTGTTTTGAACATAATTCTGGTAAGCAATGAAACAAAAAAGTGTGACCCAATAATGACAAAATTGCCTATTTCAGAATATTTCAGCCATAAAAGACCACTCAAACTTCTGTCATTACAATCCACTACAATTAGAGACAATACAGTATCAATCAATATGCACAATTTATGTAGAAGTAAAAGTCATCTGAATAATTCCAGATTAAAGAGATCTGTAGCAAATGAAGAGGTTGCTGCTAGCAAATAACTTTGTATTTCAGTATTTAATCTACAAATTCAGAGCCTGCTGCCCTTTAAACATAAATTGCCTATGGTACATTAAAAAAAAACAATTGATAAGATGGTAATATTGCAAAAGGGAGTGGATGGCAAACAGACAACAGGTTCATACTTATTAGGCATCTTATCCAAATAAGGAGACATGCTCAGAACTGCAGCACCTCACCCTTCTCTCCATTAAAGAACATCACAGTATTAGCAATCCCTCTACATGCTGGGGGGAGTGGAATGCATACCCTTCTGGAGCAAGAACAAGTATGTTACCTGTTGTGCTATGACCATTTGCTAAGTAAAGCAGTTGCATGTTGAAAACAGACTTAGCATGAGCAGCAGTAAACTTCTCTTCCCTTGAAGCTCACAATTCCTTGAAAATACACTGAAGCTTACAATTCCTTGAAAATGTACTGAAGCTAAATTCCTTGAAAATGAACCAAAACCCATTTTTTTACTAGTTTGGTAGTTAATGTAGGATTCAGGCCTTTGTTTCCTGTAACTAAGGTACAGGGTTTGAGCCTGAGGAAATTAACTAACTTGCCATCCCTACCTAGGGCATTACAGACACACACACACACACACACACACACACACACACACACACACACACACACACACACACACACACACACATTGTCCATCAGCAACAGAATGATCTGAAGGGGAACCATGTAGAGATATATGGGTCTATATTACCAAATCAAAACACCTTTTAGGCGAATACCTAAAGTCGACACCTATAACGCGAACCGCAAAAATCCCGAACGCACTAAACAGCGAAAAATAAAATAACAAACTGTCATAGTCGGCCAACCTCACCACCCGCTACATATTACCTACCCAAACAAAATAAATAAACCACATACATACACTAACTAAAACCTACTTCTAACCTAAAGTAAAGCACCAAAACCCTACTGCTAACCCTACACTAAACCCCACATACACAACTAACTATGCACTATCCTTAGCCCCTCCATAACCCTAAGGTCCGTAACTACCACACACGTCCCCTACAGACATACACCCAAAAAAATAAATAATACACATACATACATTTAACAAAACCCTACTTCCAACACTACACTAAACCCCACATAAACAACTATCTATGCACTATACTTAACCCCTCCCTAATCCTAAGGTCCGTAACTACCGCACACTTCCCCTACAGACATACACCCAAAAAAAATAAATAATACACATACATACAGTTAAATAAATTCCTACTTCTAACACTACACTATATCTTACATACATTACCTATCTATTCACTTACCTTAACCCACATTCTAACCCTAAAGTCCTATCTATCGCGCACTTACCTTACGGAGCTATACCACAGATGGTCCAACCATTACACTTCGACATTTCAATTTTTGCTATTTTGGTTGTTCGGCGTTTCCATCTTTCATGCAGTCCGTGTCGCTCTTTTCGTATTCGCGATTACGGTCGTTCGATCTGGTAATAGGAACCCGATATATATATATATGCATATATTGTTTTCACTGAAGATCAATGTCAAGATAGATTCCCTTATTGCAGATTTCCAACTGTGGCTCCTGGATGAGAGATTTGCTCAGCGGGCATATCAGCCATGGCCCTTTCTTGTAAATGAGAAGCATGAGAGTGATGAGGCTGGGAGTGCTACACTAGAAGAGAGTCTTGATCTCTCATTGACAGGTAGCCTGGCACCACTGCCTGAGTTTTCCCCTAATTTACATTATTGAATTCTTAAAATGTTGAATTGCATATGGTCATGACCACATGATCAATGTTTAAAAAAGATCAAAAAACACCGAACAGTGATTTTGTAGGCAGCAAGCCCCTTGCACCTGCCCACAACTGCTGTAAATTACACATATCAAATCTGAGACTGCACTACAATTGGAAAAAAGGGCAAATTCCTTGATCCCCACTGTACCTCTATTTCAGTATAAACAGTTCATTTTTTAAACTAATATCATATGGACTCAACAATATGGGGTTCTATGTTTTAAAAATCCAATAATGTAAACTAGATCTGCCTGATCTTACCCTACCATAGCTGAAACAGGTGCAGGAGGTTGCAGTGGCAGAATAGCAGTTAGGTGTATAGTGGAGATGGAGAGCCTACTGGAGAAGATTACAGATTTCATCGTGCTTGCCAAGACCATCAGGCCATCAGGAGTGGATTTGGCCTATATCATCCATCTAGCTGATCTATCATATGGCAGTGACTCCCAGTAACATCGCCCTGGGTTGCTGTGGCAAGTGGCCTGTTGGTGCCAATACTCTGTGTTCTCTCTAGCATGGTGTAATTTCTTCTTCTTGTGCCATTACCATGCCCTGGGCATTATCCAACCCTCACCACTACCACTACCATTTGTCTGCTCTTTGCTTGTTTCTTTTTGTCAGCACTGATCTTTGTGTGTCTGCTTTTGCACGCTGTCCAGTTCCCCCTCTCCTTCTTTTCTTATACTTTCACCCATTCTGTTCTTCCTTTTCTCTATATAAAGATAAAATGGGGCCATATCCACATCACAGATATATTATCCAACCTTTCCCTTGGTCCTTCATTATTGCATTTTGTCCTTCGTTGTGTTCTTCTGTTTGTTGCCCTCCCCATTTTGCTACCTTCTTATGCACCCATTTCCTCCCCTTTTATGCATTTGACATGTGTTCACATATGTGGACACCATAGTCTTACAGTTACAAATACTGTATGGCTATATAGCATTATATGGCACATTGTCTCATCCTGCCACTGGACATGCTGGCTTATACAGCAATGCTTCTACATTTGCTGGTTTATTTTGAAATACAATGGTCTACGAAGTCTTGTTTTTATTGCTTACAATTTCTGCACGATGTGGTATGCAGGTGGTCTATGGCTGTCTCTTGTGCGTCTGCATATGTTTTACTATACAGATGGGTTTACTTGCAGAGGCAATACACTGTTCATCTCTATAACCCAGAGCATAGCAACCTGCACAAAAAGGCTATTTGAGTCACTTTGGATATTTAATTACTGCTTATGCTTTTATAGTCAAAATATGAGGAAAATCAGTGAGTCTGTTTTGCAGGATGTTCATGGGATATCTAGCAAATATTATATTCTTTAAGTACATTTCTCTTTTTCCTTTTGCTTTGTCCTGTGATATTCCATTGTGAGATTTATACAGTGCTTTGGAAGCCTGATTTGTTGAGGTGAAAACATCAAATTGGAAATTGCAGACTGTCATATTTATGTCAGTCTTTTTTGTTTATAAATGTATTGCCCAGTAAGTGTTTCTGTATGGGAGTAACTTCTAGAAAACTAAAAATATTATGACTGCAGGAGTACTGAACAAATACTTCCAGTACATCATGGTCTCTTACTGTGCCCAGCTGCATGGCTGAGATCCACAATGTTTTAAATTCATGGCACTGACTCATATTCCCTAAAGAGAGTAAGGAAGCATTTGATTTAAGCAGCAGACACAGAAGGCACAACTAATTTGTTTTAATGCATTACTGTCTCTGAGTCTGAGTAACAGTTTAAATATGATAGCACTCAGAGACACAGCATACTAAGTGCATTATGATGAGTTTGCTTCTAACAATAATTTAATGTTTATATTGAAATTCTGAGGTGTGTTATACTGTAGTAAAACTAAAAGTTTATTATTATTATGTTTGTTCAAAACCTGGGTAAACCTGACAGCATATGATTATTATGCGCAGGTTTGTTTTTGGTGCTAAACACAAATTACCCCAGATTCATTGTCATGGTTTAGGGCTGAGAGAGAAAAAAATCAATTTATTGATTTATTTATTTTGTTGCATATTTGAAAAAACATCCAGATGAAAATAATGAAACATGCTTGCAAAAATGTCATAGGTCTTTACTCTCCGTAGAAAAAAAATATAATATTGGTTTTAAAGTTTGCTTTTTATTTAATTTGATAATTAAGTAATTGCACTATATATTGGTATGCAAGTTGGAATGCTGTAACTCCTAAGCATGTCTCTAACAGCCATTGGATTTGCTTATTCTGTTTTGTCATTGAAATAACTGTATGTGTGTGTGTGTGTTTGTGTGTGTGTGTGTGTATACAAGCAAGTGCAGGGGTGTGGGTGTGTGCACAAGTACAGGGGTGTGTGTGTGTGTGTGTGTGTGTGTGTGTGTGTGTGTGTGTGTGTGTGTGTGTGTGTGTGTGTGTGTGTGTGTGTGTGTGTGTGTGTGCCTGTGTGTGTTTCTTGTGAATGCTGCCCCTGAATTTTGCACCTTTGTGTTTCATGCCAAACATTTCCACCTTCCCTAAGCATATTAACTAAAATGTTCATTTATAACTTTTGCTAATTGAAAAACAGAAGATTCTGTCCGTGTTTTAAGGGCATTTTTGACAAGATTTAAAAAAAAAGTAATTTCAGATTCACTACTGTCTCACGTCTGAACTGTCCACAGCTATGCTGTAATCAGTACATTTGAATATGCATTTATCAATCATTAATGTTTTAAACATGTTTTATGTTTTGTGCAGTACAACTCATGTGATTCAGTCTGCCGACTTGTTCAAAAACTGAATATCATAGTTGACCTTTCTTGTATCATTAATTTGCAGTAATTCCTGACAGATAACTTGCCAACTGCAGCTATTATCCTTTGGCAAAGCTTTTTTTATCAGTACTTACTTTAGAAATCCTATAACCCCATTAAATAATACTGTGTTGCAATTTATAATTAATCTCATAATGCAGAACAATGCTATTTCAGTGGAAATGGTTTAAGTTTTCCTTCATACCAAATGTTGATTACTTCCCTTTTTTGGCTTCTAGTTGTTTTCAGCAGAACAGACAGCAGCAAAATACTTTTTTCAGTAACAACACAACACCTATTTAGAAAATGTTCTTCAGTATGTTCAAAAAACTTTAATGTCATATTCAGGGATTCTTAGTACCGCAGGTTCAAATTGTTTCTTTCCTTTTCTTTTCAACAATGAGGTGTTCAACTGAAAGGATGGGGAGAGGAGATAGCTTTTGTGGCAAACACCATCTGGACCATTTTCATACTCAGCCTGGGAAGAACCAAAAATGTAAAATAACAATCATCTGGTACAATGAATGATCATAGAATATAGTTTATGCAAAGATGCAATGCAATCGCAATTCTGAAACAAACAATGCATAGAAAGTAAATACTGGTCTCAGAATACTAAAACACTGACATATTTTAGGATTAACAAATCAATTAATTATTTCAAATATGTTTAAATGTAGTTAGATGTTTCCAAGTCCAGAAAACATGGATAAAAACTGGTTCATAAACAAAATGAGCTATGAAAACAACAAAGATCACCAGTTAAACACGGCAGAAGGCATAAAGACTGAAAAAAACTATTCGTGATAAAAAGATGAGCACTTTCACACTAAACAGGGTACTTCATCAAATCTACTAAAGAACTCTAAAACAGCCATATAAATACTCACAAAATCTTTCAAAATTACTGGCCTAAACCACCTGAATTCAGGAGAGGTTTTAAAGGAATATACTAATTTAAACCTCTTCCTTTATCCAAATGCAGTGCATCATTCATGTTATCTCTAGACACTCCATTTTACTTCTTACATCTCCTTCCCTAATAATTTTTATAAAAAAAATCTAATACGATAAATTTAAAAGAGTGATTGATTCCTGCATTGGCAACATGCTTAGATAATGCATTTCTGTGATCACTCTTACTGATACAATACAAATGTTCCCGTATGCGATCTTTCAAATTGCGATTTGTCTTGCCTACATAGTAGCATTCATATAGATTGCATATGGCTAAATATACAAGATCATGACTTGAACAGTCGGCATAAAAATCAAAATTAAAAATATGTCGAGAGTCAGGATATCTATAACTCTTACAGGTTTTAATATAACTGCACATATTGCATGACCTGCAAGGATGTGTACCAACTCTATTTGAAACAGCTCTAACAGTACTATCCTATTTTAAAGGGGTTTTATAGCAAAGCATTTTTTTCAAAGCTAGATTGTTCTTAATACAGAACTTGGGAAGATCTCCTAAGAACAACATACATCTATCATCAAAAGTTAGAATATGCCAGCACTTTTTGATACTATTACACACAGCATAAACATCACTGGAATATGTAATTGACATCCTAAGGTAACTGTGCTTGGGCCTCATTATTAACTGGACCAGTATTGCAACAAGAAAAATATGGTTTAGTCAAATCATATCTTTTAGCTATGGTCTCAGCACATGCTGCATTAATATAGCTATCCAGATAACCTCTTTTCTGAAAGTCAATACTAAGTGTATTAATTGCAGATAGCATATTAGCATCATCTGCATTCAATCTAGCATGTCTAAAGAACTGACCTTTCAGCACGTTATGTTTAATGTGCTTAGGATGCATACTTTGAAAATGTAATGTATAAGTCACTTTACAGGACTTCTCATATACTTGAGTATCAAAGCCTCCTGGAATGAATTTTATGGTCACATCAAGAAAATCTATCTCACTCATTGAAAACTTAAATGTAAATCTTAAAAAATACATGGTTTGATGAAGAAAGCCAACAAAGTTTCTTAACAAAGCACTAGAGCCAGTCCACATGAAAAAATGTCATCAACAAAGCATGCTTAATGAGCAATAAACTGTAAACAATAATTGCTCTTCTCAAATATATACAGAGATTCCGAGTATGCTAGCACCATGTTCGCATAACTGTTCACGGACATGGTGCCCATTGCAACACCAACTTTCTGCAAGTAATGCTTGTCAGAAAAGACAAAAACATTCATTATTATCAAGTATAATGTCAAGCAAAGTACAAATCAGATATATTCCATTTGGGTCATATTCAGAAAACTTGGACAAATATAGCCTAACATATTTAACAGCTATTCTATTTGGAATTGATGTAAAAAGGGAGGCTACATCCATGGTAATTAAAAAGCAGTTATTAGAGGTCATCTTCTTAGCAAAATCAAATAACTGATTTAAAGAAATGTTTGGTATCCTTCAGTACTCTAGTGTTTTTATCAATAATGGGTCAAAGTTGTCTTTCAACAAAAATAGAGACGATTCAGTAACCCACCCCCTCCCAGAGACAATCAGCCTCATAAGAGGGTCTAGCCAATTCTTATGTATCTTAGGCAATCCATATAGAATTGAAGTAGTAGGATACTCAACCGTAAAGAAATCGAAAAGATCCTTACCAATATACCCGTCCATTAACGGATCATGTATGTGAGTGTGAACATCAATAATAAGTGTTGTAACCTCTGATCTAGGTAGAATTTGTAAGTCTCAAGTGTCGCACAACATTACATGCATACTATGTAGGTATTTCTCAGTGGTCATCAAAACAATAGAGCCCTGCTTGTCAGCTGGGCGTATAAATAATTTCTTGTTCGAAACAAGTTCAAAAGAGCTTTATATAGTAAATTAGAAAGGTTATTAAACATCTTCCGATGTCTCTGTCTCAATAGTTTACATATATCATACTCACATATCTTCAGAAATGCTTCAAACAAAGGTGGATTATTCGGGACAAATTCATTCGGTTTCCTCAAACCTACAGACTCATGAATAGTATGTCCATAAAGACGTTTTAAAGGAACATTGTGCACAAAAAGCTTTAGGTTGGTAAGAACATCATGCAATGAGGAACCTCATGCTCTTACAAACTTAGAAAGTTGATAGAAAACAGGTTTTGCATTAGCATGAATTTTCTGATGGGTATGAAGTCTGAAAATGAAATGTCTGTTATTATTTCCTGACTTCAACCCTCAAAGATTTACCAACGATTTGCCAGAAAACCACAATTTTATGAGAAGCAGACAAAAATATGAGGCAAAAATCTGGACATTCTGCAAAAATCTGTACAGTTGAGAGGTATGCTCTGAAGTTATGTTTTTTTTAACCATAACAGTATCTTGAGTAAACATATTTCCCTATAAACATGCAATTTATTTCCAGGACGTAAACATGGGTGAGGGTGTGTATAGTGGCTACTGTTATACATTCAGTCTCTTCACTATCAGGAAGTGAACATGGGTGAGGGTGTGTATACTCACTACTGTTATACATTCAGTCTCTTCACTATCAGGAAGTGAACATGGGTGAGGGTGTGTTTACTCGCTACTGTTATACATTCAGTCTTTTCACTACCAGGAAGTGAACATGGATGAGGGTGTGTATACTGGCTACTGTTATACATTCAGTCTCTTCACTATCAAGAAGTGAACATGGGTGAGGGTGTGTATACTGGCTGCTGGATATAGGGTTTACCAATGAATTAGATAACCTGACAAGGAGGTTAACAGAAAGGGGGTATAATGTGTATTATGTTCAGAGATGTTATTTACAGGCAATGTGATGGCATAGCCATGGGCACACCTTGTGCGAACAGCTACGCTAACATATTTCTAGCCCATTGGGAGGAACATGTGTTGTTTTGTCAAACATTGTTCAGGGAGCATGTAGTATTTTATCGGCGGTTTGTAGATGACCTTTTTGTTTTATGGAAAGGGACATTGGCACAGTTGCAATCTATGTATACAATGATGAACAATCTAACTACCTTCCTCAAGTTTACTATGCATTTCTCTGAGCATAAGATTGAATTTTTGGATCTGTTTGTTGAAAGGTTACCAGATGATATTATCAACACGGGTTTTTCGTAAGACCTGTCACTGTAACTCATTACTTATGAGAACGAGCATGCATCCACCGTTCATATTTAGGAATATTATGAAAGGACAGGCAATTAGGGCCTCAAGGTTAAACCCTATGGATATAGGGTTTACCAATGAATTAGATAACCTGACAAGGAGGTTAACAGGAAGGGGGTATAATGTGAACGAGGTCAACCACCATCTGGATGAAGTACACAATCTACATTTGACTGTAGCCAGTCCTTATTTTGGACCCATATATCCTAGTGTTGCTGGGGATAAAAAGATTGATCGTTGTGTTAAGTTCTCCACAACTTTTTCATCAGATCAGTTTGAAATCAGGGAGATTGTCAGTAAGTTTTGGGGTGTCCTGCAGGTCGATGATGACCTTAGGCAGATAGTAGGTGAAGCTCCACGTTTTCTTTTTAGGAATAAGAACAACTTGAAAAGGATGTTGTGCTATCCAAGACATGATAGACATCCTAAAAAGGTAGGATGTACCAGACCCTGTGGTCACTGCAACTTTTGCCCTTTTATAGACAGCAATGTGGAGTTTTTCATCCTGATTTGAGAAGAGTTTTTTATACTAAAGTGGAGGCGAATTGTATGACCGTACATGTCATCTATTTGGCAGTGTGTCAGTTGTGTTCCTCTTTCTACGTGGGTAAGACCAACCTCCCACTCAGAGATAGGATGAGAGAACATAATTACTACATTAGGAAGGGTACGTTGCATAATGCTTTCGCTAAACACGTGGTCACGCATGGTCATGACCACAAGTTTTTGTTTAGAGTGTTAGAGGTCATCACCCCAAATCAGAGGGGTGGTGATGTTAGGATATACACTGAAGGAAAAGAGAGTGACTGGATAACACTTTTAAGGGCTGATAGGGGACTGGTTTTAAATGAAAGGGCATCCATAAAACCTAGCCTAAGGCAGCGCAGGCATGTAAAGTGACTATTTGTAATTACTTATATGCGTATGCCTTCATGTCCTTATGTCTCAAAGTTTTTTATGTGTTTATATATAAAATTTTTTCATGTATTAGTTTATGTGTTTTGGAAAATCTTTTATATATTCTATGGAGTGTTTAAAGTCATTTTATGGATGTTTTAAGTTATTTTATGCATTTATATTCTTGTAGTGAGCTTTTTTTCTGTTCTTTTTCTGTTCTTTGCAGTTTGCTATGCCTTTAAATAGAGGTTTGTGTTGGATAATCTTCTTGATAGGTTAATTATTTAATTGTCTCAGTGTGCTTTTAATATATAACTAGTTTGTGTTGGGAGGTTTGTTTCATGGATCTGAAGAAGCTGATACAGTGAAAGCGCTTATCCATTTGTTCTTGTCTGCAATAAACTATGTGGATTTTACATCTTGGATTGTTATCTTCTGTTATTTTCTCACTCTCACTCCTGCTCAGTACTTGGTTGTTTTACAAAATTTTTTATATTTTTCTGAGCAGGGGTGTTTACCTGTGAAGCAGCAATTTGTTAGACTTTTTTATTACTGTACTTAGTTGTAAAGCCAACAGAGTAAACATTTCACCTGTGATTGCATTATAAAGACTGTCAGATATATTCAGTTTGTTTTACATACTCCCAGATTTACTATTCTTCCATGCAGGACTAGCGTAGTCCTGCACGGAAGCGACGTTTAGGGGCAGGATGGCAGCGCGCCATGCATATTAATGAAGGCACGCTGCCTGAGCTCCTAATCTTACATGGAGCATGTAAGAGTGCAGGGGGTGTGTCTGAGAGTAGAGCTCTCAGAATATGCATGCCCCCACAATGAAGAACAGCAGAAAGGCCAAAGAAATGAGCAAGACCACTCATAGGTGTCCTCATATCCCCAGCAACATTCCTCCACATGTACAATATCAAGTAAATACAAATAAAATGAACAAACTTTTTTTATTAGATATCCGATTAAAGCCAACCGTAGGTGCGCAGGTGTGCCCATCACTTAACTATGGTTAATGCAGCTTAAATGGCTGAAGAGGATAACAAGGAAGATATATGCAAATGAAGCAGTATAACAATAGTGTAGTGGGCAGAACATTTACTTTACAAGCAAGCATTCCCGGTTCGAATCCCACTATAGCACATTCCATTTTCCATGGCATATCACGTTATGACCAATATTTTTGTTGCATAACCCACTAAATAACATATATTTGTGAACTGGAGTACTGCATTAAATGCACATGTGAGGTGTCAGTGCCATAATGTTGCAAAGTCCCCAGATAAGCACATGTGCCCCATACAGTATTGCACACAGGAATCATGGATACAAATGGAAGGTAAAATGTGTAATGAATGACAACTCCATACAGCTTCCAAATCCCCTACCTCCCCAAGAACCATGAGATATAACTGTCCAAATCAGTGTAATTGTAAGCTGGAGTAAGCACTAGTAAGCAAGTGTAAGCACCAATATGCAGTAGTAAGTATATTTAAGCACTAGTAAGTGAGTTTAAGCCCATTTGTGTGGGGGTAAGCAATGCGCACACAGGTAAAGCAATTTTGAAGCTAACTCTCTGTAAGCATATGTAACCGAAGGTTAGCATTGCTTACCCTGGCGCAAACCCATACAAACCCACTTACAACTGCTCAAAAGTGCCTTAATCACTCTGTATCTAACAGCCCTTGTTCTGTCCAGCAACAAAATAAATAGCCTTGCAGGTCTTGAACCCTGGACTCTATACACTATAATCACAGTAGTTAACCAACAAGCCATAACAGCAGTACAAAAGAATGAGGTATCACCAAACAAGTCCTCACTATAGTACAAATCAAACTGAACCTGTGAAAGAATCAGTATACAGTCATATGTTCCATAACCCATTACATAACATAAATATGTGAATGGAGTACATCAGTAAGCCTGGAAGTGAGCTGTAATTGTAATAGAGTGTTGAAATCCCCAATAAAACACAAGCACCACATACAGTGTACGTACATATGAATCATGGATACCAGGCAGATATATAAGATGTAATGAATAAGAAATCAATGCCAAAAAGAAAATATAATGCAAAGTCTAATGTAAGCAACGCTAAGCATTGCACAGGCCAGCTTAGGAGGTGTAAGCAATGTGTAGGTCAGCTAACTCATTGTACCCAGTGGTATACCCCTTTAAACAATGCCAGCCTTAGGTAAGCAGGTTTGCCCATAGCCTAGCCTTTTCAAAACTGGCAAATCATGGTAAAGTGCAGGAAATCAGACCTACTTAAACCCAACAGGTGGGAATACATCTCATACTGGTTGTAGCTTCCCCTTGCAGGCACCATGTCAGGAAGGAGAGAGGGAGTGCGCTTTCAGGCATAGCACTGGTGCATCCAGGAGTCCAGAGTCATGACAGGACCCCTTGTCAAAGACCATGAGCAGAGACTGCTGCAGGGCCAGTACCAGGGTTCCCAATATAAGGTGGAAGCCTGGGACCACCTCACCTGTGATCTCACCAGTGCCACTGGCATACCCCAAACTGGTGATCAGGTCAGGCATCACTATGCCGACCTGAAGTGGCATAAGGGGGACCTCTTGGAGCAGTGGATCCAAGAGGCTAGAAGGGCAGGGGATGTCCCAGCTGTTTGTAAGTATCATTCCAGTATGTGTGTAATAATAGCCAGCTCATGTATATCATGGATAGGTATGGTGAAATATTCCTCTTATGTCCTCCACAGCTGCAAGTGAGTGGGCAGCGAACCAGGAGGCCCATGAAATTTGCCTTTAGAGGTTGTGATGCAAGGCAGGTCCGTAATACTCTTGTATGTACTGTCGTAGGAAATAATTTTAAAAGTATTAGTACATTAATTGCCTGTATAAAGCCTGTATTGTTTAAGGCACGTACTGCATACACTGGAGAATATGGCAGGAAGAGTCTCATATAGTTTGTACGTAAATAAAAGTGTAATAGCCTGACAATAAAGGTCTAACTGCTGGACTGCATGTGTATATTCTTGTATCATATGGTAATGTAGATTTGCAATCATGTAATAGTACTGTTGTATTAAGCACTGTTATATAAACAGAATGTGTAGGAATGCCTGTATATGACTGTTGTAATCCCAGATGCCATTTAGTACAACTGAGAGACACACATAGAAAACAGTGAAAAGGCAGACAACAAAACCCAAATAGTACATGCAACTGAGATGTGAACTGTTGTATTTTTAGCACACACAGCCATGGTTCGAATCCTGGCAGTGGTAGTAGTCTGCATACAGAATCATACCCCACAAATGTACAGATATGTCCAGAATGTCCAGTAAAGTGGCCCATACCTGTTGCCTGTCAACCTGACCCCCTGGGAAATCAGTGGGATGATCCCAGATGTATCATCAGCAAACAGGAAATACAACTGACTGACACACATCTATGATAACAAAGCTGGCACACTAGTAGCACCCCAAAACCTTATGAGAGTAAGAAGCCATGTATGTCCCATTTACATCCCAATGTTGCCAAGCTGTGGCCAGAGTGTGTACAGTAACAGAGTGAGATGTATGTGCATAATAGTAATGTGGAATCTGGTACTGTGGTGGAAACATTCAGATAGTGCTAACAAACATTTCTCCCACAGGTCTGTCAGATACCAACACTGTGCCCAAAATTACAATAATGATACCCTGTACATGTACTATTTACTTTGGTATTATATGGCATTGTGACTGATGCAGTTGCTCTGAATAATAAGGTATTACTCATCACTGTCACCCACACTGTCCTACAAAATATAGCTGTCTAGGAAATCCTGCATAAGAGTGTTGTAATACAAGGTCAGAATGCAAAACCACAGGCGAATTATAAGACAGAAAGCAGATAGGAGATATATAGCAATATCTATATAGCACACATAACATTGATGGACAGTGTTTAAGTTGTAGCAGACACAGCCATGGTCTGAATCCTGGGAGTGGAAGTAGGCTGCATACAGAATCATACCCCACAACTGTACAGATAAGACCAGAATGTCCAGTATATGGTCTCATATCTGCTGCCTGTCACCCTGTCCCCCTGGGAAGTCTGTGGAATGATCCCAGATGTTTAGGCAGCAAACAGGGAATACAACTGATTGTCACACATCTATGAGAACAAACATGTCACTCTAGCAACTCACGAAACTGTTATGAGAGTAATAAGCCAAGTATGTCCTATGTATACCCCCATCTTGTCACACTGTGACCAGAGTGTGTACAGTAAGAGCTTGAGATGTATGTGTATAATACTAATGTGTAATCTGGAATTTTTTTGGCAACATTTAGGTAGTGCTAACAAAAATTTCTCCCACAGGTATGTCGGATACAAACACTGTGCTGAGAAATAAAAACCTTGTTTCCCTGTACTGGTACTATTTACTCTGGTATTGTATGGAATTGTGAGTGTTGCAGTTGCTATGAATAATAAAGTATCACTGATCACTGTCACCCACACTGTGCCACATAATATAACTGTGTAGGAAAGCATGTATATGTGAGTGGTAAGTCGATAAAGGTTGAAGAGGGCAGTAGTCTAGATATGTCCCGGTACACCTGCATGTGGTCAAGACATGGCCAGAGTCTGTGCAGAAAGAGTTGGATAGCTATGTGCACAACATCAACCTGGAATCTTGGAGTATGTGTAGAAACAGTTAGTTAGTGTTAATAAACATTCCATCCACAGGTATACCAGGTAAGAGCTGTATACTGCAGGTAAACCAGTTCATGTGTAACGATAATGACAGCCATATCACTGCCAAACTAAGGCTATAGGGTAGTGTAGTAATACATGTAAGGTACAGATAACAGCACTGACTAGGAAAGTAATGTGGACTACAGGAATATACTAATTGTTAATTGACATCTTTCTCTACCCCCACCATATCTCCAACAATAAACTACATACCCACCTCAACCGGTATGTAATGACTCCACTCTTCTGATTTTGTCCTATTGGTTTATATATATTTAAATTTGTTTCCATGCATGTGCTATATTGAATTATTCCAACATTGGTGGCATGGTGCCATCAATGTACCTTCATGCTGTTGTTATTACAACTGTGGTCCCATATATGCATGTGTTCTGTTTGCTATGCAACTGTTCCATATCTGGTGTCTGGGTTAATGGGAATATCTATGCATGCTGTTATACCTAACCCTAAAATGTGTTGACTATTACTAACCCACATATGATGATAAGATCGAAACACTATAGCACATTTGGGAAGGCCGGTCCCAGCTGACCCACCTGTCCCACCTTAACTGGCCATGGCACCGGACACTAGCATGTCTGGGGCCCAACCTGGGACCTTCTCATCCATTGGTCCTGCGCCACCTTCGGGTGGAACTGCTTCAGGGGATGGAACTCACCCCCCCCCCCAGGAGCGGGTGCAGACAAGAACCTGTCACCCGTCGCCAGGTCCAGGTCATGGTGTGTAGCGAGCCCTGCAGGGAGATCTGAGATCTGCTACACCAGCTCGATGGCCATGTGTCGCAACTAGAGGGTTGGCCTGGATCTGCAACTCAGTCTTCAGCACAACCACCTTCGGGGCTGTGAAGCTGCAGTGGTGACTGCCCATGGATGAGGATCTCAGTCCCAATGTTTCCACTAGGGGGCTCATGGGCTTCCGATTTCCCAACACCCCTCCCCATCAAGGTGTTTACCCCCATGTGTCATATACCACCCCTGTATGCATCTTGTTTGTCTTGTCTGTTAACCTACCCAACCTACCTCCCCAAATATACCTACTACCCCTCCCCAACATCCCACTTTCACCTGAAAAAAAAAAGAGCAATCTGTTCCCAAAAAAAATCTCACCCCATACATAGCTGTGCATTTCGCACACATATCCACTGGACACATGTAATCTGGTCTAACTGACATCACAACATATTATTGTTGTCCTCACCCTTTTCTCTGGGGTTTGAGTGTCCAAATCTACCTACAAATTCAGTGTATATGCACAGCTGTTGCTGTAGAAGAAATGGGCAGCTATGGACCTTCCCTACACCTTTCCTGCACATCCTTAGCTATTTTCCCTACTGTATTTCCCTCTTTGTGCTCATTTTTACCACTTTCCTATCAGCCCTTTTTTTCTTTTCTTTTAAGCGGGAGTAAGCACTTTTATGCGGCAGTCAGCGGTTTTAAGCCTGTTTGCGCAGGGGTAAGCAATGCCTACACAGGTTAAGCAATTTAGAAGCTAACTGAGTATAGGAAACTGTAACCGGAAGTTAGCAGTACTTACTTCCTCGCAAACCCACACAAACCTGCTTACAACTGCTTAAAAGTGCCTTAATCACTCTGTATCCAACGGCCCTTGTTCTGCCCAGCAACAAAATAAACACCTTCGGCAAGGCTCAAACCCAGGACCCTGCACAACATAGCCAAAGTGATTTACCACTAAGCCACATCAGATATACATCATGCTGATGTTTTCACAAACATATCATCCAGCCCAGTCATTCAACAGTACAGGGAATGTATTTCAACAGGTAGATTTATGTGTGTGTGTGTGTGTGTGTGTGTGTGTGTGTGTGTGTGTGTGTGTGTGTGTGTGTGTGTGTATATATATATATATATATATATATATATATATATATTAATATCTAAATAGATATAACATATCTATATATGTAGATATAGATATATAGAAATATATACATATATATATATATATATATATATATATATATATATATATACAGCAATTTATATATATATATCTATATACAGCAAGTTATATATATATATATATATATATATATATATATATATATATATATATATATATATATATATATATATATATATATATATATATAGGTATATACGGACATACATCTGTAGATAAAAATGGAAACATAACAAATACATATATGTCCACATGCACTGTTAATGGGGTTGAGAGGCCCCAAACAACATACGTCTTGTACAAATAGGTATCCCCCCCCACAACCAAACACATCTGCCCTGCAATACAGTACCAACTGTTGCAGATCCCATAACCAGGACCTGACATGACATGAGCACAAGATGTTAACAGTACTCCATCCCACCTGCATGATGTCAGGCTGGTAGCAGTAACATATCATGCAGTACAGTCCGGCTCCCATAGGGAATGCACAATGTGGAAGCTTTCAACACCCCTACATACACACACACACACACACACACACACACACACACACACATATATATATATATATATATATATATATATATATATATATATATAGATAGATAGATATATGTGTAACTACACATACACAAGCAGAGATATGTATAGTAAGATACATATGCAGAGGGTGCACATAATATGGAACAGCCACTATGCCTACAGTTACCACCTTACCAACTGGACACTCTATGAGCCACCCATACAAATGGCAATTGTTGCCTGCAACATATACCCACAGAGAGGTCAAAGGATATAACACCACACACAGGTTTGCATACATGGGAAAGTTTTATTTGTGTACTATTACAGTTGCATACGCCATGTCATATAGCTGTTTAGGCACTGACATCCATATAAACAGAGTAATGCAACTGTGAAACAGTTATACTAATACAGTAGTCTGGAAAGGTTTACAAATGTTGCTGTCCAGGCTGTGATCTTCAAGTAGTACAATAGTAAAGACAGACTGGGCCACAGGATACCAAACAATCAACAGTGAGTAATGCAGATATATAGTTCAGCAGCCTCTATATACGCTCTGTACACAATCCCTAGGGGTTAAAGACCTCAGTTGACACAATGGGATGTAACTGTTAAATAACAAGGCATAACTAACACCATCACAAGCACACTGAAAAACAGAACAGTCTGTATGGCAGGAGGCAGTAGGCCTGCATTTGCCCAAGGAGGATTGTATGGTAATGTACATCCAGATATCTTAAGGCAGCTTACCCCTGATTCCCCCACATGTTGTAACAGCCTAGGTTAGTAATGATGCCCCCATAGACTCAATAATACAGGGACATATACCACTGTTACATTCCCTGGCCTCTGGAGTGCATAAGGGCACACATGTATTGCATAAATGAAGCCCACACATATATGGCCCCAAGCCCACCATATGTGTGGGGGACAAAACAGCAGTGGACTAATGGCAGAAATGGCAGCATGACATACTTACAGCCCACTACAGAGCAACCCCTGACAGCATGTCATATGTGAAAAGCCTGGTATGTAGGTGGAGGACAGAGGCTGGAACACAGGCCCATATGTGGAAAACAGTTGTCATACACTAAGCAAGTTGCTGATGTTACAGGACAGTCTGCAACATACCCTTAGTCAGGAATATGGTGTTAGAAATAGAAATGGATGTAGCCATGTACTGATAGCACTCAACACACACACTGCCAGTGAAATCTTTGACACAAGACCTGTGTGGTGGACAGACAAAACATAATAGGCACACCTCTGGCCATCAAGAGGATAGGCCCAGAGTTGAGAGCTATGCAGACAGACTGCATTCCAAGTTAAACTAGTATGTACACTCAAATCCTGCAACACCAGTGCTAAACAATGCATACAACAACTTTACTCACACTCTGTCTGTAGTTCTGGAACCTCCTACAAATATGTAGCTGGCCTGAGTGTGCAGGTTCCCCTGTAAGAGGTATTGCTACCTGCTGTCTTTAACAAAGATGCCCACACACAGGAAAGATGTCCATCACACAGGAAAGTTAAAGGGACCATGCCCACACGATGTAGGGATTTTTAGTAGGTGGTTGCCATAACAGTGGTAATTGGAAGTACTACACAGCAAGCAGGTAGCAAGTGGAGGGCACTGATTGGTGCACAAGTCATCACCTGATCATGTACATCACCTACAGACTCCATGCTGCAATCTATTCAAAGCAGCTCAATCCATTTACTGGACAGAGAGAGAGAGAGAGAGAGAAAGAGAGAGAGAGAGTGAAAGCGAAAGTGGAAGTGGAAGCGAAAGCCAAAGCCACAGGAAAAAAATAAAAATATAATTGCATCCAGCAAACTATCCAGAGCAGATATCATTCCCACAACAGGTATGTGAAGTATATATGCATGTAACTGAATGTAGTAGTTGGTCCATGATAATGGGATAGATGACATTGAATGATTTATATGTGCCATCAGGTGTTCTTGTAATGATGTTCAGCTGAACAACTGTTGTGGACAATAGTGTCTGTCCCTGTGGGGAGTGGGCCATAGCCATCAACTGTGCAGATCATTACTGCCTGACAAGATGTAAACCTTCATAGTGTGTGTTGAGTAATGGGAAGTATGCATATTATGTGGCCAATAGCTGGTGGTGGACGTAATGCCATTATGATGGACACATGGGATCCACAGCCCACCCCTTGCAGGATACTCAGGTTAATCTGTAATGTAGCATGCAGAAATGCCATAGGTGTGTAATAGGGTTACCTGCAATTTGGTCCTACATATACCCCCCCCCCCCAATGTTAGGCTGTGTCCATATGTGGCACCTGTCTGTGTTGTAGCAAGGCAGAACAGTGCAGCTGTGCAGGAAGGTGTTGTGAGATTGTGGACCTGATGTCTGAATGTGCCCCATATATAGGTATGCATATGTGTACATATGTGCACATATACAATATATAAACATATATATATATATATATATATATATATATATATATATATATATATATATATATATTCATGTATGTCCACAAATATACAGATACCCATGTATAGACATATATCTACACATATATGGATATATACCTATATGCACATGTCTACATATATACAAACACACACACAAACATATATGCATGTAAATACATGTCCCCTATATTACCACCACAGTGCTGCATGCTATGTGCGAGGAAACAGCACACATAGCCATACACATAGATATCTGCAGTTGGCAGTGCGTGTAACATGGACAGGGTATGTCACATGTTAACCCCTTGCTGGGACCACATTGCCCTTGTCTGTGAAGTATGGAATGGGAATATGGGGAAGTATGGCAGGTATAGTTGTGGAGGTGGTCAGGGCTGGTAGATATAGAAGACAGTCTACAGGGGTGGTATGTGACACATGTGGTGGGTAAACACCCTGAATGGTGTGTGTGGTCTGTGATATGGATGCCCCATGGGCTCCAATATGGACACAATGGGATCAATCCTCCCACCCACTGCTACTCACAAATGCAGTCCATGTCGTGAAGGTGCCTGGCCTGGAGGCTGAGCAAGAGGAGCATGTCTACCCTGTGAATGTGTACTGGGTGCCTCAGAGTGATATAGCACATCCCACATGGGTCTGTGAAGCCCGTTATGGAACAGACCCTGGACCTGACCTCAGGGGACAGGAACATGTATGTGTGTACCTCTGGGGGGGGACAACATCCCCTGAGTTGGTTCCACCTGACAGTATTGCTGGACCAGTACATGAGGAGGCCCAGGGTGGGACACACATGTGATGTGGCCAGGTAAATGGATAGATGGGTTTGGAGAGGTGGTTCTGCTGGGCAATAGTACATATACATGCTATTGTATCACTGTTATAGAACATATGTTGGTAGTAATAGTCTACACAATCCCAGAACATTTCCAACAACATGCATATATATCTCCAATAACAAAAAATGTCAGATGTGCAGCAATCACAAAGCAATCATACCACAGGCATATATGGAACCATAGTGGTCCTGACAATGGCATGCAGATGAATATTCTGTAACAGGCCAGCAGTGATAGGGTCCACACAGGGAACATGGCTACAAACACATAGCAGAAAGTGTGGTACAATATAATATCTGTCCCACTGGTAGGTAAGCTGTAGCCATACCTAATGAGTTGTGTGTAGAGTTTGTTGTTGCTGATATGGTGGGGGTGGCAGAGATATGTATGAAGAACTGTGGTAACCTTGCTGTATGAGTTGCTCAGATCTGTTACCATCTTTATGTCTTTCAGCCAAGATGTCACATGCACATCTGCCAACATATTCAGCGGCCGAAAATGAAGTGCTGATCATGTATTTAATCCAGCACTACCCTGTGCTGTTTGGCCAGGCCGCCCATGACCAGTAGGAGTGGACCGCCCTGTGGAATGACCTAGTCCACAGGGTCAATAATGTTGGACTGGACAACCACAGTTATCAGCAGGTCCAGCATCATTGTACTGACCTGCTTCGCAATGCCTGTTGGCATG
The DNA here is from genome assembly GCF_019279795.1 of Protopterus annectens. Lineage (NCBI taxonomy): Eukaryota > Metazoa > Chordata > Ceratodontiformes > Protopteridae > Protopterus > Protopterus annectens. The sequence goes on from NC_056744.1 coordinate 836,798,426, forward strand.
CTGCTGCAGTCTGGGGATCACCTTGCCACAGAGGTGGCCATGCCATCCACCCCCCCTGACAAGTGTGGAGGAGTTCCTGACCAGCCTCATGGGACCTGTCCGTCTGGCCAGCCACCAACCGCTGGACACCTTTGTGGAGGTGGGTGCCACCCACACACCAGCTGAGGAGCATGCAGGTAAGGCCACAGGGCACATCAGTAGACCACTGTTGCATATATATCTGCATTGATACAGGTAGAGCATGCATATCTGACATGTCATAGGTATATTGTGTTGCTGCATAGTAGTGATAAACAGATGTCCATATGTGGTAGTATTGTGGAAACATGCCATTGATGTATTGTAATACTGCACCCATCCTGTAACACTGCCACAGGTGTGGCCACTGACATTGCATCTCTCACCCTCTTATGTAGGTCCTTCCAGGATGCCACCAAGGCAGCAGCCTGTAGCCAGTGAGTATGGTTTATGTAGATGCTTGCCAACATACCGGGCATGTAATGGTGATGGTATATGCCATGCACACATGTAAAACACATACCCAGAATGCATGCTGTACATGTGCATGTATTGTTGCTGTGAAATGCATTGCATCACAGGGGTGACCATGATGGGGTATTGGAAGGGTATGTCAGACACCTGCATGATAACTAACATCCTGTCATTGCGGAATGTGTCCACAGGGAGTAACATAATGGTGGGAGACATGGCCTACAGTAGAGACATGTTTGCAACAACACCCATATGCAGTGCAACACCAGTGTATATACCTAATGGCAACTGCTGCAGAGATACACTATGGCATAAGGCATTACAGTAGCCCATATTATCAGCTGGGACTAGGCTGTAACATGTGGTATTCAGTGTATGGGACACTGCAAAGTGACACACATGTGTAGGGCTTACTTGTTATGTACATGCAAAATGGCTGAAGGAGGGGTGTGTCAGCATGACACACCAGTGCACTGCAGCAGCGATCCTAAGGATGCTAAGAATGGCAGTATCCACACATAGTCAGGTTCAGGACCTGTGACAGACATAACCCTACCCCACAGTAATAGTGACTGCAGTGTGTGAACACCAAGGGATGTGCACATGTAGGGCAGACTGAATATACAGTGGCAATTGCAGGTGGTCCACGCTGGTATACCACCGCCAGGAGTAGTGACTGCTGTAGTACACTCAGCAAGAGGTGCGTCAAACCGTCATAGCACACATATGCCAACACAGAGTGTATGCATCGTGGTCAGCATCCACACACCTGACACATTCCGTAGACACTGCATATGAAAGTACAGGACATATGTCACATATCGGGCACATGTACTGTTAAGACATGCAGTGATGTGGTCCCAATGCAGATCACGGATAGGTGTGTCATATTAGGAAGGGTGTGTACACCCCCCATAGCCATGGTATCCTCTGATGGTTGTTAGTGTAAGAGTATTGGATTGGTCATACATGGTCCGCTGATGTTGAGAGCTGTAAATCAGGCATCAGGCATTTACAAATTACATCTGTCCACATATCATCCCAGGTATGTGTTGCTGAAAAACATAGGGGCTGTGAGCATTAAAGTTGACATAGCTGACACAGTACTACACATTCCACAATGGGCTGTATGCCTGTGAGGTGTGGTGCACAGTACATGGCAGGGTGCAGAACAGGTGCACATCAATACTGTGTACATGGGTGTAGTGGTATCCAGGGGAAGGGGCATCACCTAGTGACACAGTACATGCATCACACATGTGTATACTGTTGCAAGCATGGATTGACTATAGCTGAACTGCATGCTGTTGTGTACCATATGTTCTGCATGTTGACAGATGGGTAATAGGAGGACTGTGTGTATGATCATTGTGCAACCTCACCCGTATGTGTGTGTGTATTCATCCTGGTGGTTAGTTGGTTTGTCTGTAGGGTCACTCTGGTAAAGTGGAGGGAGGTTGATGCATGTAGGATGCGTGTGTGCATGTGTGTGTTTGTGTGGGTGGCCATGTATGCACATGTGAGATTGTGGGGTGCTCATACAGCTGTACCTCCCTTTGGGACCATACAGCACATGGACATGGACTTTCACATTACACACCAGGAATACCTGTCATGTGTGAAATAACAGGACAGCTGATAGTATAATATGGTCTGTAGCATGGAACAGGCATCGAGAGGGAAGGTAGACACCAGGTACACCCTTAATATCGCATTCAGCAGGGAGGTCACTTACAACCCACATATGCAGCACTACAGATGCATTGGGGAAGTACTAGTCAACACCAGGGAGTGTCTCCAAATATTGCAGTTGTCACATGATCGGCTGAATGAGCAGCATATCTGGCATGTACTGAGCATTACATACACATGCCACACCAGTGCGTGATATTATGGATAGAACATACTAGCCCACACATATAGGGGCCATGCTCATGATGTCCAGACATATAGAGGGTGCATATCGAATGACAGCAGTGAGGCCATGTAAAACCACTACACACAGGTCAGGCAGGTAATGTAGTAACAGGTCTTGTGGTGTGACCGCTTGTGTAGGCATTTAGAGTGTGTATGTTAACAAGTGTGATGCAGGATGGGGTACCACATGGACATATACGTGGGACTGTCTGTAAAGCCATGGACAGGTAGGTATTATGAGCGTGTGTGTGTGTGTGTGTGTGTGTGTGTGTGTGTGCGTGTGTGTGTGTGTGTGTGTGTGTGTGTGTGTGTGTGTGTGTGTGTGTGTGTGTGTGTGTGTGTGTATACTGGTAGGCAATGCAGTACAGGTTTTAAAGTGCGTTTATTGTTTTCCCCCACAGATGGCGAGGTGGGTCAGGGTCCCTCCTGCATGCAATCTGATGTTGGTGTCCATACAGACACCGAAGATGATCATAGTACTGTTGAGGCACAGGCGGGATTGTCAGGGGCCGACACTGCACCAACATTTGACATCCCCTTTTAGCCACCCCAACCCTGCACACAGTTTCAGTTTCTATACATACCCTATCACCAGGGCCATAGTGGAGGGACAGATGGCATTTGGTGGCAGTGCACAGGAAAGTGTGGTAACCATGCCTATTGTGTCCGATAGCAGCAGGCATAGCCAGATGTTTGCCAGGGTACCACATAGGAGGATGTCTCAGAGTGCTCGTGGTAGGGCCACTGGACATCATGCTCCTGGAAGAGGCGACATAGCTTGTACCAGCAGGCACTTGTTTCAGGCTGTCATAGCAGCGCAGGCATGTATGGAATGTTACAACAAACAGGGCCTGAGGCTGCAGAGGGCTGCTCTCGCATCTGTAAATGACAACATCCATGAACTGCCTGGTGCCATCCATGCTTATACCGAGCTCATGGATAGATGGCATGGTGAGATGATGGCCATCATCAGCTGTGGTGTTTCTGTGCTTCAACGTGTGGTGGGGATGTGATGATGGCCACGTGGATGTGGGCCAGCAACACCAACAGCTGGCAGTCAACGTGGACATGCTAGGACACCAAGGGGCTCCTGTAGTGGCAGTACCAGCCCCGGCAGTGTGGAGGGTGCTGTCCACACCACACCACAGCAGGCCATGTGCATGTGGTCCTGGCCAGTCCCAGGAGGGGCCTGGTACCAGCAGACATTTGTCATCAGCAGATGAGAGTAGCACATTGAGGCCTGTACTTGGATGTGCCCATGGAACCCCTGGCAGCCACAGTCCATGTGTCCATGGCCGGAGGCAGTGAATTGCACACCCTGCCAGGTATGATCTGCAGCTGTCCATAGACAACTGTGTAAGGCAGCCACATGGCAGAACTTTGTACATGCATACACACACACTATACAAACACACTTAGGGCAACCCCTTTCCTACACACACCACAGCACCATGCCCAGGTCAAGGCAGCACACCCCTCACCCACACACATAGTGTCAAATGTATGACCCACCCTCGACCTCTGGCAAACCAACATCACACAGTGTGCATATGACGATACCTGTGCCACATCCCTGTCATCCATACCATCAATGCAGGGACAGGCTAATATGGTTCTGATGCACACGGTGACTGTACTGCAGTGTACCATGGTACTGCAGTGTGACATGCTGTAAGAAGTAAAGTGTATTGCATATATGGTAGATAGTGTAGGCATCCAGCAATGATGCATTATAGCTGTTAGTAACGCTGGTTGGTTGTGGTCCCTATAATGTTATCCATTTGTGTTGTAGGTGTATATGTGCCAGCACAAGGATGCCCTGTGCATATGATGATATGTGTCCCACATCCCTGTCATCCATACCATCAATGCAGGGATAGGCTGATATGGTTCTGATGCAGACGGTGACTGTACTACAGTGTACCATGGTACTGCAGTGTAACATGTTGTAAGGAGTAAAGTGCAATGCATATATGGCAGGTAGTGTAGCCATCCAGCAATGATGCATTATAGCTGTTAGTACCACTGGTTGGTTGTGGTCCCTATAATGTTATCCATTTGTGTTGTAGGTGTACATGTGTCAGCACGAGGATGGTCTGCAGTCATATTTCACAATGGGGTATGGCACTGTGGTGACACCATGGCTGTGACATATCTGGGGTACAGTTGAACACATGTCATAGGTTACTGAAATGGTTATTGCATGTGCCACATGGACAGGTGACCCGCTGAGGTGTGTATACCCTGCAACCTGATGTACACCCATACACATACATGCACACTGTTACTTGGCAAAACTGGGACTAGACCCCTACCTAGCTATGTAGTGATACTGAAATGTGTGGCTGACATTGCCCACACCACAACAGCTTTTAAGGTGAGGTGTGTCCCAGGTTACATGTTACATGCAGAACATCCCCAGACATGTACAGTATGCTAAAGGTGGATGTAATGGGTGTATTTGGACAATACATAGTGTGACATACTGTCATATACAGTAACAGACACATAACAGCCAGACACACATCCAAGATACCAGGGCCTATCACTGCTAACTAACTTGACCATATGTCCAATGTGTTACAGGTAGGCTGCACACATCACATCCATAACTGGCTTGGAGTGTGGTAACAGTTACCTGTATGGTTGATGGTGACAGTGGTAACCATAATGTGGTACATGGGACATATACTGGGTGTACCTTGGTGTAATGACAGTGTACACAGCACCCACATCCCCCAGTGGATATTGTACTCCCTGAAACCCTTGATGATACTCTGCCATACCCACCATCACCCATTGGCCATGACTGCAATACAACCCGTAGTATACCCCAACAGTGGTACTACAGGGATATGCATCTAATGCACATGCCACACACATAGTAGGGTGTTCCATTGTCATGCCTCACCTATGGGCAGCAACAACACTATACATGCTACTGTGTGGCAATGGGTATTGGATTAGGAGTATGTGGTCTCGGAATGCTGTACCCTACAGATAAGCACAACTACACACACATGCCAGAACACAATGGGTATCCCATGCCTATCAACCCATTTGTAAAACACTGTAGTGCTGGTACTGCAATGCTCATGTAGCCAGTATGGGGAGGAGCTTAACAGGGTACATGTATTGTCCCATACAGCAGCAGCCACAACTGACTATGGCAATGGGTGTTGCATTGGTTGTGAAGGCCCTCATGGAATTCCCAAGTACAGGTGTGCTAATACACAGACACTGCTATACTCAGTCATGCACACATACACATGTGTCTCTACAGAGGTGCATCACTGCAGGTGGTCATAGCTGTGTACCTAGCTATTGTCCAAGGAGTGATGGGTTGTGCAGGGGTTGTGTGTTTAGTGGTATCCTGCCACCTGCGAGGTGGCAGCAGGCAATCTATTGACAGTCACTACTGTGGTGACCCACTGGGTGAGAATGACATGCATCAGCCAATACTCCAGGTGCCTCCTACACATGGCCACTGAGGTGATCAAGTTGACATGTATGTAGCATGCATTACAACGCATTGTTAGTGTCTGTGATGGAGACCTGTACCCAAGCATGTTCTGTTGACTGTGGTAGTGTAGTGGTGGAACCCGTGTCATGTTGTGCCTACAGGGTGACATCTCCTATATGTGCCAGTTCTTACACAGCTGGGCAGACATGTCAGTGTCAATCAAGCTTAGGTTGCCTGTACATATCCCAGCTGGATACCTGCCATCTGCACATCTGTACAGAGACTGACAGTCATCAGCTTGGCAAGAAGCTATGCAGTAGGATGAGTGAGGTGATAGATAGACGTTTGACAACAATATGTATGCCATAACTACATGTCAGAAGCCCTCCCTAACATTTGCTGTACAGACTATAGTCTATAGTTACATTCCACATGTCAGATCATTACCCAGAAAGGGGTATATACTGTGACACAGCTCACACACCAGGGATACAACATGGAGGTCTCAGTGTCCAACTATGCCTGCAGGTGTGTCTGTTGTAAGTACTACAGTTAGCATTCTGCTCTTGCCTGGGCAAGCACTGTCAACAGTAGTACTGCCATGATACACTACATGCCAGTGTGACAGCACGTATCCTGGCCTAATACCCCTGTATGTAACACATTCACATGGATAGCAGTGCTGTACAGGCCACATATACATCTGTGTCCCACACATGACACACACACACCCCTTGATACTGTAATGACAGCATGTAGGCGCATGTATTGTACATTGCATTACATACACTTATTACAGATGTACCCTGCTATGTTATCAGATTGAGTGATGTGACCTGGTTACCAGGGCTAAGCCATGCTTAGCAAGTATCAACATTGCTGCAATATAACAGCTGAGTTGATTTGTGCACTGGTAAGCAATGCCTACACTGTGTAAGCGCCCATACATTTACCCATAGCTTAGCACTGCATAGCTTCGTGCAAATCCACTTAAAGCTGCTCAAATCTGCCTTAACCACTCTGTATCTGACAGCCCTTGTTCTGCCCAACAACAACATGAACAGCCCTTGCAGGTCTTGAACTCAGGACCCTGTACACTACAGTCACAACACTTAGCCACTATGCCATCACCACTGTGAAGACTGCTATTGTTTTAGCAATATAGCTGTCAATACACATATTGTGTATTATTGAACAATTGCCTTTACTTCATAAATTGTGTAGTCTTTGTTATTAATACGACTGTTGCATCACATTTGTTTTATCATAATGTACACATAGCAGATACATATGGTGAGATACATCTGGGAGGGTATACACAACCGTGAGGTTTGCACACGACAGGAATATGGTTATATACACATAATAGGTCTATATATGTCTACATGTACATACACATGTATACTCATACATATTTCTGTATACACATCTGTATAGTGCTACATATATATGGCCATGTGTACATCTCTTCATATGTACACACACACACACACACACACACACACACATATATATATATATATATATATATATATATATATATATATATATATATATACATATATGTATATATAGAGACACGTATATGTATATATAGATATATGTATATAGCTATATAGGTATGCACATCCTATGTGTACAGATATGCCTAGTTATGTTAGTATATATATATATATATATGTAGATATCTATAACTATATATGCATACGGGTCTACTTAATATGGTCGACATTTCACAATGTCGATATTTATATCGCTGAGACCATATGATCGACATTTGAAATGTCGACCATACAAATAGAACATAAAAAACAAAAAATAACTTACCTTAATGCTGCTAGCAGGGGGCTTCACCCACCTGCACCCCTCACACCCCCCAGAACTTAAATATACCAACCCCGAGATCACAGAAGTGGAAATCTTTTCATTTTGCACTGTTGGGAGATGCTGGTTCCCCATGGTCAACATTTCAAATGTCGATCATATGGTCTCGGCCATATGAATGTCGACATTATGAAATGTCGACCATTCAAAGGGGACCCGTGCATACATATCTATTCTGATATACCTACTACTGTTAATATATATCTAAGTTGTATATATCTAAGTTATTATGGAAGACTAAAATATCTGAACTTATACAGTGTATCTTACAGATATTTAAGAGGAGATCTTATTCAGGTATATAGGGCATTTAGGGACAACTACCTCTGGGAATGTTTGGGGTAATCAAAAAGTACTAGAGAATCATCAGATAACCTATGTAGAAGATTCTATAGGAATGACAAGTGTACTAATTGGTTCTCTGACAGAGTAGCTGATGCTTGGAACAGGCTACCAAATTACATTAAAGCAAGTACTAGTTTAGATATTTGTAAGAAAAGCCTGGACATTTATTATGGGAACAAGTGTTTTGGCATATTGGCAAGCTAGAAGGGCTTTAATGCCCATGCTTGAAACATTTGTATGTATGTATGTAGATAGCATATGTATATGTGCATATGTATCTCTATCTGTTTATGTGTAGACATATATTGCTCTGTATATGTATATATCTGAGTGTTTATATGTATATCTATGTACATATACATATCCATCTATATATGTCGATATGTATATGTGTATATATCTATATAGATATCCGGATAATTATATATACATATATTTTCACTATATGTCCTGAACATGGAGTGTAGCCCTACCTCAGCCCCTATAGTCCCAATGTCATAGTGCAAGGGGATGTCAGGTATGTATAGTAGGTATATTTATAGACTATTTGTACTGTAATAGGGATTGTCTTCACAGACATGGTGTGTGTGTGGGAGGTCACATCTGCTTTTAACGTGTGTGCCATTGGCTACTGACAGACATCCTAAGGACATCATAGTACAATATCACTGCTAGCACGTAATGATCCTATGGACTACAGCAGAGATATTGGCCAATATATGTGGACAGTCTGACACACTCTGGACACTCCAGAAGTATACACAGAACCCCTTAGTGCAAGACATGTGGACCAAGCCTGACAATGTGGATGTTAACAGCCATGTAGATGGGTATAACACGTAACTACTGGTATACATTTGCCCCTACAGGTTATACATTCACACACCCCTGTCTGTCCTGACACATAATAACCACTGGTATAGAGGAGCCATGGCCACGTACTACCCACTATATATTGACATACATCTGTACTGCATCCCACTGCTCTGTCTGACATACATGACTCTTATGGTGGCCCAGCAGCAGTACATCTGGCAAGTATCTGGACATGACATCTCACTGGGTAAGTACACTAAGCTGCTAGGCATGTAACAAAGCACTGTGAAGGCTACAGGCAGACTGGCTCAACACTGGCCTACATTTCCTATGGGGGAATGCACATGTACCAGCATATATAGCAGGCTCTACAGGTATGTCACAGCACAGAGTATGATACACCTGTGTGAAAGTGTATAACCACAACCAATGTGAACACAGCCACATATGGTAAGCTAGTGTAATATTACAGTATATGGACTATCTGTTCAACACCATCCTCATATGTGCCACTCACACACTAACCCTACATATACTGGGTCGCTACATAGTATGGTCCGATGGCAGTCTGTGGTATGGGACATGTGTGTGTATGGCCCTAAAAACATGTAACCTAATAGGGTAACATACAGAGGAGCAGCATGTAACATCAGATAGAACAGGACCAAGAATAATGACATCTACCACAGTCTGTACACAGGCCGAAGTACATATTTACAATACACACACTGTCAGCAATCACCATAAGTACACAGACCTCAATACTGTACACACAACCACAGAATGTCCAGGTTATGTCATCAAATATAACCCCTACTATACATAACATGTGTAGCAGTCTGATATCTCACTGGCTTGTTATCAGATATAATGTCACTAATTATGGTGTACAGCACATATGCACCTCTTACTGCATGACATTTGTACAAAGGTTGACAGAGTTGTGGCTGGAGGCACATACACAGGGCCAATATTGACATATGATGTGATAACCGCATACCTTTACTGTTGTAACAGGGTTTGTTGCAACATATGCCCTATGAGGGATATGAAGTCAGTAACTCTCACGGCTGTCATCATCTACAGACTGCAATCCTCACACTACCTTCTGCAGTTCACAGATAGGTGCTTTGTGGGTAACACATGAAACAAAAGGCACCACACACTGCCCAGTCTGCAGATAACCCTACAGATGGGTGTTTCCTCATAAACACCACTGACATGGTAGGTGTTCAGAAAATCCAACAATACTTAAAACTTGAAAAACTAACAAAAACGGAAACAAACTGGTAAAAAATGGCACGGACAATTTATTAAATGTGAGTGCTTTCAGCCAAGCAGGTGCTCAGCCTTCACCAGACATTAAACAATTTTCACAGCTCTCTATTTATATAGACAACACACCTTGTTTAGCAATAAATTAATTAACCAATCTCAATTATAATTCAATAAAAATACCTGAAAAAATATGAAAAATATATACAAAATACTAGATTATAATCATTCTCAAAGAGACCAAGATAAATTATGTAAAAATCACACCATTTCACTCGCATTCTTTCAAATACAGAAACCTATATGTATAGCAAGCTAAATTCCTAAAATACTACTCATAGAAAAGAGACTGTATTGACTAACATGAACACCAATGGGTTACAATCAAATAGATATGGTACACCTTCTTCAAGGCTTTAACTAAAAAAACACTATTATTTAAATGAGGGAACCTCTCACTGTACATTAATACAGATATTGTAGGGAGTCAAATAAACCCTTTAACTTAAAAATATTTATCTAAGAAGAGCTTTTAATTTCAGAATGCACTTAATAGAAGCATAGTCATTCAACCCTGGGGGGAGATGTGCACATGTTCTGATCTGCCATGGGCCTCCCCTTATGTAATTTTTAATCTGATGAACCACACTGAATACAAAACAGTGGTCAGGGAACTCTAAAATGTGCCTGGCAAGTGCATTTGTCAAATCCTTCCTACCTATGGCATAAAGGTGTTCATAAACTCTTTTCTTTATTTTCCTCTCAGTTTTGCCTATATAGAAGGAAGGACATTTCTCACATAGAGCCACGTATACAACTCCCTTTGTGTCACAATTATAATTACCATTAATAAAATAATTTTTGCTATTAACATCAATTTTATTACCTGGGTGAATAAATTTGCATTGAGGGCACATACCACATTTTCGCATTCCCACTATTTTGTCTTTAGATTTACGGGTAGTTGTTTCAACCAGATTTTTAAGGTTGATACCCCTTCTATATGTAAATTTTGGATGCGTGCCTAAAACTTTAACCAAAGCTCTATCCTCTGAAATAATACTCCAATTCTTAACTACTATATCCCTAATAATTTTATAGTCCACACTATAAGTGAACAAAAAATTAATACCAGAGAGTACAGATGAACTAAAATTAGGGGTAGCCTTACTTGATCTACCCATCATGCCACCACCCAATAAAGGCAAAAAATGACCATTATTCCTTTTAGCCTGCACTTCCTGCATCATCCCTTTTATTATGCTATCAGGATAACCTCGGCTTGAAAACATTTTTCCAATGTTGTCACACTCCTTGATGAAATCAATCTCATCTGAGATCATTCTAGCAGCCCTAACAAATTGTCCTTTAACTACGCTTCTTTTTTGATGGAAGGGGTGGCAGCTGGTAAAATGAAGGTAACTATTTGAGTACGTTGGCTTTCTGTAAATTAAGGATTTGAATTTGTTATTAACTTTATCTTTACAGATTTTAACATCCAAAAAGTGCATTTCATCCATACCTACAGAATACATAAACTCTAGAAAGTCAGTCATTCTAGAGATACTAACTATAAAATCTGAAATCAGGTTTTGAGGACCTTTCCAGATAAAACACGTCATCTTGGTATCTAGTGTACCAAGTGACATGTTGTTGATACAATTCATTATTAAACAACCAGTTACGTTCCCAGAATGCCATGACGCTGTTAGCAAAACTGCACCCACAGGGTGACCCCATGGCAATCCCAGTGTTTTGGAAAAAAACCTGCTCCTTAAACACCAAAAAGTTATTTCTTAATACTAAATCTAATAGAGTCTCCACTATGTACATCTGTGTATTAGTAGCATTTTTTGCCAACATAAACTTCCTTGTCCGGTCAATACCTAGTTGGTGGAGAATTACTGTATAAAGATCTTTCACGTCTACTACTAAAAACACAATATCCAAATTGAACTCAATCTTGTTGAAATTCTCCAGAAAATCCCAGGAGTCTTTACAAATCTGAGATTCCCCTTGGATGTATGGTTTAAGAATGCCATCAATGTATTTGGCACAAGCATAAGTAATTGATCCTCTCCCATCCACTATGGGCCTTAATGGGGGATCATTTACATTTTTATGGATTTTAGGTGTGCCAAAAATGGTGGGAATCTTTGGTGCTGGCATAGACAAAAAATGAAAAATATTACAATCAATGCTACCTTCTAAAAATAAATCATCCAAAACACCCCTGATTTTCTTATAGGCTGCATGAAGTTCATTCACACTAGATCTCAAATATGTATCAGACTGTAGGTGATTAAGCATCTTATTTTCATAATGAAAACCAGACCTCCTCCCTTGTCTGGTTTCATGACTCTAACCTTACATTCATTAAGAAGTGAAATGAAATCTAACTCATGCTTGGATATATTACTTTTCGTACTCCAACAATGTATATTGTTATCAAGTCTAGCCCTGAAATCAATGTCACATAGCTTTTTAAAAATGTTCAACCCACCATATAAAGGTGGGTTAAAAACACTTGACACTAAAAGAATTAAGAAGTGCAGGTGTATTCCCTAAAGACACAGCCAGATTCAACTTCCGAACATACAATTTGAAATCAATGAGTGTTTTAACAAGTTCACCCCTTCTCTTTGGAATGAATGAAAGTCCTTTAGAGAAAAGGTCAATCAGGGATTGTTCAACAGTTAGTACGGTATAATTGTATATCTTGAAGTCACCCTGTTGACTTATAAGAATCTCAGGTCCTGTCTCTAAAGGAAATATCATCTCCTCCGTTGATTCCCCTTTCTCCTTCTCTGTGCTTGTCCCCTGTTGTTCGATCGTGTATTGTTGTTGACTGGCCTGTTCCTGCCCCTGGGAAAACCCTGGTCACTTTCAACATGTTCTTGATTTTGATTCTGACTTTGTCCATTACTGAGATTATTGCTATTATTATTATTTTGACCCCTAATACATTCACTTCTACGAACAGGTGTTTCCTCTTGATTTGTATTAATGTCAGGCGTGATTCCTGCATTAACATCTTCACATCCTTTAAGTAAGTTGTAACCCACTAAAGGGGGAGGGGGATAGGCCTTGTTATTTGTATAGTCCGAAAGATCTCTATCCATTTTGCGTTTTTTGTTAAGAACAAGTTTGGAAATAGATGCTTCAATACTTGAAAAAATTCTCAGATAGTCATATTTATATCTTAAAAAGTCATTATCATTTACTAAACTAGTCTCCAAAACTTCAAGTTCCTCTTTAAGACCTATAATCTCTGATCCATAATAGTTAATTAGTGAAAGCAGAAATTCAAAACCCTGTTTAAAAAAAAGGTTTAACAACTCTTGATGGAATAAAGAGTTGCTAATCAAACCTGCAGGATAACGCCACTGGCGTAAGCCCTTAGGAACTACTTTTTTCTCAACACATTCCTGCAGGTAAGCCACTTCCAATTGTAGTTTCTTACAACGAAACAATTTTTGATCAAAGATATTTAATTTCTCTACAAAATTACTCACCGAACGTTCACTATTCATAGTTCTTGCCCCTGAACCGTAAATCTAAAGACAAAATAGTGGGAATGCGAAAATGTGGTATGTGCCCTCAATGCAAATTTATTCACCCGGGTAATAAAATTGATGTTAATAGCAAAAATTATTTTATTAATGGTAATTATAATGGTGACACAAAGGGAGTTGTATACGTGGCTCTATGTGAGAAATGTCCTTCCTTCTATATAGGCAAAACTGAGAGGAAAATAAAGAAAAGAGTTTATGAACACCTTTATGCCATAGGTAGGAAGGATTTGACAAATGCACTTGCCAGGCACATTTTAGAGTTCCCTGACCACTGTTTTGTATTCAGTGTGGTTCATCAGATTAAAAATGACATAAGGGGAAGCCCATGGCAGTTGCGTTTAGAAGAGCAAGAACTATTATGGCAGATCAGAACATGTGCACATCTCCCCCCAGGGTTGAATGACTATGCTTCTATTAAGTGCATTCTGAAATTAAAAGCTCTTCTTAGATAAATATTTTTAAGTTAAAGGGTTTATTTGACTCCCTACAATATCTGTATTAATGTACAGTGAGAGGTTCCCTCGTTTAAATAATAGTGTTTTTTAGTTAAAGCCTTGAAGTAGGTGTACCATATCTATTTGATTGTAACCCATTGGTGTTCATGTTAGCCAATACAGTCTCTTTTCTATGAGTAGTATTTTAGGAATTTAGCTTGCTATACATATAGGTTTCTGTATTTGAAAGAATGCGAGTGAAATGGTGTGATTTTTACATAATTTATCTTGGTCTCTTTGAGAATGATTATAATCTAGTATTTTGTATATATTTTTCATATTTTTTCAGGTATTTTTATTGAATTATAATTGAGATTGGTTAATTAATTTATTGCTAAACAAGGTGTGTTGTCTATATAAATAGAGAGCTGTGAAAATTGTTTAATGTCTGATAAAGGCTGAGCACCTGCTTGCCTGAAAGCGCTCACATTTAATAAATTGTCCGTGCTGTTTTTTACCAGCTTGTTTCCGCTTGTTTCCGTTTTTGTTTGACTGACATGGTAGGTATTAAAACATGTAGGACAGCCATATCCACACACACCCTGTTAAACCAACATTACTCCAAATACAGTATAGCAGCACTTACAGTCTGTAGTCATGTCAGGCACATCCCCCTCCTGTGTGTTGCCCTGTTTCCACAGTGTATGCTGTTAGAGGTAAATCCCAATCCATCTGAGATGCTGTTTGACAAACAACAGATCGAGTTTCTGCTCACAGTGATTGTACAGGCCCAACACCAACATGATGTTCCTAGATATTGGAGTGTGTTTCCATGCAATTGGCTATGGCAATGTTACCACAGCTGTTCCACATGCAATCAGCTTGAGGAGGGCTACAATTCATGCAGAGGCCATCAGCTGATCATGACCATCACTTAAAATACACATGCTGCTGCCTAAGCAAAGCAGGTGTAAGTCTCCACATCCACCAGAGAGGGAGTGAGAGAGGCAGACAGAGGCAAAGAAAAGTCAGGGAGGGGTGGGAGAGTAAAACTTAAGCATTTTTGTGTCACACACCTACCAGTACAGGGTAACAAACCCCTGACAACTATGCAGTGCTATCACATGTCTATGCAGTTATTGGATGCACTACATAGGTTACATGTTGAGGAGCCCTCAAAACGTATATGTGATGGTGAGTGACATCTGCAACAGGAATATGGTAGCTATATGGTGGGTGTAGTACACGTGCCTGTCCACATGAACAGGTGTCAGCATCAACACAGCCACACTCTCACAGGGATGCATACACATTGACACACTTGGCAGGGCCAGGAATACAACTCATCACTAGTGAGATTGCCACAACACATTACTGTGCATGTATCACATGCACCACAGGGATCATATGGAGGTTATATGGGCAAAGGGTATGTGGAGGTACCTGACATCAGACAGCATGCTTCAGTATGCCAGTGGGGGTTATAGTGAGTGTGAATGTGGTCATACACATCATACAACACACACACAGACACAAGGTGCCAGTACTGACATGCATGGGTGCATTGCTTCACGGGTGTGTAGTGGTCGACTGTACCAGACGGCTATACATGGCTAGGTGATGGGTATACCTTGACATCAGGCCACATGACAATGGTTTGTATTGTGGCTCAGGGGTGTAGTGTCTGGATTTACCCACACAGGTGGGTATTGTATTCACCATCCAGTCACCCAGTGACTATTGTAATGCTGTGCATTGCTTGCCATGTATGTGTTCCTTAGTCCGTGACATGGATGGTGTCTTGGATATGCACACCTCCCACATGCATGCACAGTGACATGTGGAACTGTACCTAGGGTGTCAGGCCCATGTTGTATACACAGATTATCATCAGATGTGCCAGTCCTGGCATCATGTGGTGGGAATTGCTAATGGATGGCAGGTTGACCCTGCACCTAAAGTGATAGCATGATACTGGTATTCCCTGGTGTCAGTGGCATCTGTCCATACAGGACATGTTTTTCAGGCATGGTATGTCCTTTGTGGGTCACATTTGATGGCACCAAAGGTGTTGCAGGTGTACAGTGGGGAACATGGGGAAGGTGCACTGTCGGCATGTATGTGCCTATTGGACTGATGGACGGGGTGCCATGCCCTCTGTAGCCCACTGCAATCACACCATGGTTATTACCAGTGAGCAATATGCAGGGTACTACCAAAATAATGGCTGTTGCCTAGGCAAGTGTGTGTGTGTGTGTGTGTGTGTGTGTGTGTGTGTGTGTGTATGAGACATGGGTTGAGAGTGTTCTCTGGGTAATACTAGGATTGCTTACTTCGTTCACCTGTTCTTGATGTCACAGGTAGGGGTATGGATGCGCACCCCAGCCTCTCAGCTATTTCACATCTGTTATTCCTGTACAGAGGACATTGTGATATATACTAGGGCCACCATATAAGAAATCTGCAAAACCCACTCCACATTGAGTCCAGTTGTTACACACTCACAACCACCTCCACACAGGATATGAATTACAAACACAGACACACACACACAGACACACCTGTCATGTCTGGGTTTAGAACTCCTAACTAACTAGTTTATTACACTACAGCACTATGCAGTTATTGTATGTGCCATGGAGATTACCAGAGTACTCTTTCCCCAAAGGTGTTTTTCACAGTGAATGACATCAGCAGGATTGCCAAAGTAGGGCATCTGAATTGTAGTGAGTGTGACTAGCCTAAAATGCATTGTTCCCTACACAGACAAAGAAACACACACAAAACATCCACAACTGCCATGTGTGGGAACAGAACCCCCACCAGAGTTCTATATCACACTACAGCATGAAGCTGTTATAGGATGCACCACGGAGATAACTGGAGAACTCCTTCCCCAAAGATGTATTTCACAGTGAATGACATCAGCTGGATTGCCAAAGTAGGGCATTTGAATTGTAGTGAGTGTGACTAGCCTAAAATGCATTGCTCCCTATGCAGACATAGAAACATACACAAAACATCCACAGCTACAATGTGTAGGAATAGAATCCCTACCAGATTTCTATTTCACACTACAGCATGAAGCTGTTATAGGATGCACCATGGGGATTAGCAGAGTTCTCCTTCCCCAAAGATGTATTTCACAGTGAATGACATCAGCAGCCTTGCCAAAGTAGGGCATTTGAATTGTAGTGAGTGTGACTAGCCTAAAAAGCATTGCTCTCTACACAGACAGACACACACAGTTGCCATGTCTGGTATTAGAACTCCTATCTAACTAGTTTATCATACTACAGCAGTACACAGTTACTGGACATGCCACGGAGATTACTGGGCTACAGCTTTCCCAAAGGTGTATTTCAAAGTGGATGACATCAGCAGCCTTGCCAAAGTAGGGCATTTGAATTGTAGTGAGTGTGACTAGCCTAAAACACATTGCTCGCTATACATACAGAGACACACACACACACACACACACACACACACACACACACACACACACACACACACACACACACACACACACACACACACACACACATATACAGTTGCCATGTCTGGGATTAGAACTACTACCTAACTATTTTATCACACTACAGCAGTATGCAGTTATAGGACACACCATGGAGATTCAGAGGCTACAGCTTTCCAAAAGGTGTATTCCACAATGAATGACATCAGCAGCCTTGCCAAAGTAGGGCATCTGATTTGTAGTGCATGTGACTAGCCTAAAAAGCATTGCTCTCTACACAGACAGAGACACACACACACAGTTGCCATGACTGGGATTATAACTCCTACCTAACTAATTTATCATACTACAGCAGGATGCAGTTATAGGACGTGCCATGGAGATTACTGGGCTACAACTTTCCCAAAGGTGTATTTCAAAGTGGATGACCTCAGAAGGTTTGTCATAGTAGGGCTATGGGGAGGGCAGTGTGTGTACATGGGCCATAACCCATTCATCTAGAGGTTGACACACCACATGCGGGCACATACAGGGTTATATTCCACAGATACGTGTATACAGCTGCTAGATTACTACTTCCTTGTACAGTCATGTTGCACAGCTAGCTCTTGCACCACGTAGTCTGTAATGCTGACAGATACCGGTGGCTAATATCTACAATGAGTGACATCTGAACCTCATGTGGTTGTAGCCATTTGGCTGTGTGCTGGTTGGGACAGGCCTCATAAGTGGATGGCTCCTTGTCACAATCACTGTCTTACACACATCTATGTATGTCTACTTTTGGCTTATTATAGTGTATTGTCCTTGGATATATGTCTATATTCCTATCCAGTGTGTGTGTGCACAGCATGAGTGGTGCATACTGAGGAGTGTCTGCACTAACATCTGCAACTGCCAGATATGTCTGGTCCACTGTTGTTTGCAGACATGGGCTTCATTTGTTTAAGTGTGTGAGCATGCCAAGTATGACCTTTCAGTATGTTGTTGTCTGACATTGCCTTAATTTCTCTAAGTGTGTATGCATGCCCAGTATGCCCTTCTGTAATGAATGTGTGGATCGATTCCAGGTAGTTTGTACTCCACTGCAGACCTTTGTGTTGTACACCTACAGGTAGCAAACTGTTTCTGCAGGGTATCCGTTGATCATTTGGTAATATGGGGACAAAGTGTGCAGGGAATAGTGTGTACTGTAGGTGATTGTGTCTGTGCTGCTTCAGCTACATGGTACTGCTGTTAGCAGAGATATTCAGACATGTGTACTGTTATACACTGTGATGTTTTCTGTCCTTATGTATTGTCAGGTGGACATTCCTGCTCACAGTGATGTCCTGGGGGACAGGGGTGACTGTGGCTGTGTGCAGTATTGAGGGCAGATGCCTACATATTCATGGTAGGTTATGCCATCCTGGAGGGGGAGCTGCAGACACAAGCTGCTCGGTCTGTGTATCCAGTTCAGCACCTTAGTACAGTGCTGGCAGAGGATCCCATACTTGTACATCCATCAACATGACAGTATGGCCTTATATTGCTATGGCAATACCTCACAGGTGTACAGATTTGCACAGGTTACCCAGAGGCAGGGGCCATAAGTCAGGACATTACCCCTATTATGGTGTATGGGCAAGTATGTAGCCACCCATTTATGTATTTACAGCCAGGGATAGTGTGTACACACAGCTTTGTGTTGGACCTTGCACATTTCATGCTGCCCATGCCCCCTTTGTTATTCTATCCTCTTCCTTACATTATGCATACATTCTCTGATACTTTCCCTAAGGTTATCGCCCCATCACAGCTGTGTGTTGCTGTTGGTCCACAGTTCATGCAGTGGGACATGGTGGGCATGTTACTGTGGTTTGTCCACATGGCCTTGCATATGGCTTATGTGGAGTGTGTTGTGTTGTTATTTGGGTGTCCATGACATAACATGCATTGGCAGTACATGTGAGACACTTGGCAGAGGCCTGTGGGCCATTAGGTGTTGATGTGGGCCAGATGTGGCAGGCAGTTGCATTCTGTCAGTCCTACAGACTCAGACCGCCATACAGTATATTCCCCTGGGGTGACAGAGTAGGTGTGCTAGGTGTTCATGACAATACCTTCTATCAGTTTTGATCAGGTGGTGTGGATGCTGGCAGGGTGCTACCTAAAGCTAGAGACACACCTGCATGGGACATCTGCACTGCATGCTGCATTCTTTCGCTATTGCCATATACAGGTTGGGCCACATTGTACCCATTTCCCACAGCAGGGGTACAACCAGAGAGGTACCTGTGGGTGGTGTTTGTGTGAGCTGGGTGCATGTGTGCTATGGACACTACTTGCATCTGACACACAGATATGCATTGGGCATTCCAGTTATGCTTGCATGTGCAGGTACATCAGCTGTTTCCCAATACATCAGTCCTACCTCCTTTGTGATCTGCAAGTGTTTGGGCAGACAACACCGATATCCCCTACTACAGGACCAGATAATGTGATGCATACCTGTATGTACAATTCCAAAGGTGTGTCCATTTCACAGTGACACAATATATACTGTATGTCTGCAGTACTTTCCCCTGTGGACTGCTTGTATATCTAGCCCAACAGCCATGCCACATCAGTCTTTCAGATGGTGACACATATTACCACCATACATTAACAATGACTTACTGCTAGCATATGTTATACTGGTGGGTATTGTCTTTGGCACTGCAGTTGTGAAGACTTGTCCCTATCATCAACAGTAGTGGGCAATGGCCACCAGGTCTTACCTCATCATGCATACATACTGACCACTCTCACACAATATGAAACACACACCAACCTAACACACACATACCTGCATATTGTGTAGATGCTACAACCTATCCTGCTACCTTGACCACTTCTGTGCATCTGTACGCCACTGGTATTATACCTACACATACATGTTACTACATTTCTACATAGGGTTGTGGGGGGCACACCTGACTGTTACGACGTGTATACATCAGATTGGGTGGGGGACACACCAGACTGCTACGACGTGTGTACATTAGATTGGGTGGGGGGCACACCAGACTGTTACTACATTTCTAAATAGGTTTGGGGGGGGACACCTGACTGTTACTATATTTCTAAGTAGGGTTGGGGAGAGCACACCTGACTGTTTCTACATTTCTACATAGGATTGTGAGGGGACAGACCTGACTGCTTCTACATTTCTACACAAGATTGGGGGGGCATACCTGACTATTTCTACATTTCTTCACAGGATTGGGGGGCACACCTGACTGTTTCTACATTTCAACACAGGATCGAGAGGGGGGGCACAATTGACTGTTACTACATTTCTACACAGGATTGACTGTTACTACATTTCTACATAGGATCGGGGGCACATCTGACTGTTTTTATATTTCTACATAGGATGGGGGGCACACCTGACACTTGTACACATTTGCTATGACTGTACTGGTATGTCAGGTACTCCATTTCATTCTGTATTCTAACCTATAATGCTGACTAGAGGCATATCAGTATACTACACGTCTTAGCTTTGATTGCCCTACATATTAGTCTCTGACTTCCTACCCTTCAGAACTAAAACCCCACTGCCTGACCTGCTGTAGTCTGTCTGTGTAGGCCTGGGGGGAGGTTACCCATAGGCATCATTCAGAGGCCACAGTTCAGCCTTTGTTTGTGCTTGTCTACACCTGTCCTGCTGGCTGAGACTGTTGTTGAACCTCCCTGACTGGCATGTGTGAGTCATATGGACACACATGTGGCCCAGCACATTTCCTGCAGTGGGTTTTGTCACCCTGTGTAGTACTAGCTACTATGGTGGCACCAGTATTTGTTACAGATCTCATGGTGCCACTATAGGTGTCTGCCATCTGTTGGCATATCATTCAGCCACCCAATTCCCTTGCATGCTCACATCCATAACATAGATACAGGTAACAACACATTCTACTCCATTCAGCAATTGGTGGGTTGAGTGACTTACTTTGTGGGTGTCCCAGTATTGAGGGTGGTGCTGCAGGGCTGCTTATGTTGGATGCACATAGTACACTCCCTACACATGGTTTAGCACAGGTGGTGTCATGTTTGGCATCCCTTTTACTGTATGTGACAGTCAGACAGAGGTGTTAGTCCCTGCGTCCCTCCTGTGTCAGTGTATGCGCTATGAATTGCCTCTTTGCCAAGGCCAGGGCATACTGGGCACGCCTCCTTCTGCCTACTGGGGCAAGCTCAGGTTGTTCCTCCTCCAAGTCGCTCTGTGCCTATGTAGGCCTTGGCAATGGTGGGGGGCTGTGTGGGCCTGCCCCGTGCTGTTCCTGCTGCAGCTGTTTCACAGGATCATATGGTGTAGCATGGCACATACGATGACAATTTGGGTACATGTATCTGGTGAGTACTGAAAGGTTCCACCGGATGTGTCCAGGCACCGGAACCGTGACTTGAGCATCCCAAACACACACTCTATTATAATTCTGGTCTGTGCGTGTACCGCATTATGGAGTTTTTGTTTGGGTGTGTGTGCATTTCTAATCGGTGTCATCAACCATGGCTCCAGTGCATATCCAGCATCCCCCACTAGGTGACCATAAGGAATGTCCCCATTGGCAAATCTATGGTACAGCTGTGTCAGATGCCAGATGTGAGAATCGTTATAGCTTCCAGGGTAGCTAGCACACACATTCATTATAAAGCCCTAGGCATCGCACATGACTGGGCAGTTGATGGAGGGGAAGCCCTTGCAGTTGATGTAGACCCTACCCCGCTCACCGGGTGGTGCTTTAATGCATATATGTGTGCAGTCTATAACACCCACTACCTCAGGGTATTCTGCTATTTGATGAAACAGTTGCATATTGCTGGTCAATGCCTCACGGGTGTTGGGGAAATATATGTGCTCACTGGCATGTGCTGACATGGCATCCAGGAACTGATGGAGCACCCTGGATGCTGATGTCTGTGAGATCCCCATCATATCCCCAGTTGGCCTTTGGAAGATACCTGTAGCTAGTATTCTTAGGCCTACACATACCTTGGTATCCACTAGGATGGGTTCCCCTCTGTTAGTTCTGTGTTTCAGGAGTGGCCTGCACAGCTCAACAATTTGGTGTAGGAGGTCCCTGTCCACCCTATAGCGCTCCACTGTCTCGAGCTCATGTAGCACCTGGTAGGTTACCCTGGGTCTGTACACTCTTCTCCATCTCCTCACTGTGGGTTGGTCAACAGCATTCACATCCTCACCACCCTCAGCCTCTTCCACAAGTTGTTGTATGATAGCTATTGCAGCCCCTATCATTTTGTTATTTTGTTTGTTAAAACTTCCCCACTTGTATACACCGGTGGTGTAGAGGGGTCTATATTATAACATCGAATTTTATAAAGTTCGAATGTTATAATATCAAAACAGTTTTGTCGAACACTGAAAACAGCGAAGGTGCAGGATACCAAATTCTTTCCCAGGGAAAGAATTTGGTGGGCCGTTGATGTGGCTTCGCTGTTTTCAGCGTTTGATATGCTGGAATCTTACAGGTCGGGTTCAGGTAGGTGTGCTATTGTGTGTAGGTTAGGGGTAGGGGTGGGTTAGGTGAGTTAGGGTTAGGGAGTGGGTCAGGTAAGTGTGCGGTTGTCTTTAGGTTAGGGTTAGGGGGCGGGTTAGGTGAGTTAGGGTTAGGGCGCGGATGAGGTGAGTGTGCAATAGTGACGGACCTTAGGGTTAGGGTTGGGTTAAGGTAAGTGGATAGCTAGTAGTGTATGTAAAGTTTAGTTTAGGTTTAGGTGTTAGATTTTAAGTGTATGTGTGTGGATTGATGTTTTTTGTGTGTGTTTGTGTTGTGTGTATGTTTCTCAGAATAGCAATTGTTTCTCTGGGAAAAAATCTCTATTCTGACTGTTTGATGTTTGCGGATCTTGGTGTTTAGGGTTTGATATTATAACAGTCGATCTTTGTAGATTTTGCTGTTATAATATAGACCCGGTGTAGAGTATGGGAAAAACCAGAGGGGAAGGTGTTTGTATAGTTTATAGTAGTGTTCTGGGCTGGGCTGGTCTGCTGCCTGTGTAATTGGCTGATTCTGATACATTTCACCTGCCAGCTATGCTAGTTCTCCTAGATTACCTTCCTACTGCTGTTTTCCCTTCCCATTGCCTTCCTGTTTAAGCCCAGGGGCGCTCCACACAAATACAGTTCTCAAATGTGCACAGAGCTGCTATTTCCTGGTTTACTTTTTTTTTCTTTAAAACCCGGTGCACGGCATGCACACCCGCTTAGGCAATGTAAAGAGTGCTAGGCAGCCTCAGACACACCCCTTTGCCTAGGTGTGCTAAACTAGGAGCAAAACTGAGCCACAGGGCTCCAATCCACTTACAGTATGCCTGAAACACACCCCTATGATGTCAGCTAACTCCTAGGCTTGCACCAAGCTATTCCTGCTCTTACACTGTTGGGAGCTGACTAGCATGGTGATTTTAGTTACAATGCTTATTTTAGGTTTATTTTCTTATTTCCCCCGATCCCATTTGCGCGCCGCTGCTCTACGTTTAAACAGCCAAGATCGGCTAAAAAAAAAAAAAGTTGATTTTTTTTCCAACTGTTTTAATGATGTCCACCCTTTATTTGGATCTGTCATGGCTCCGTTGTGGAATTTGCAGAAATGTACTCCACTACTGGCGGAGTACATTTCTGCAAATTACACTAGTCCTGCACGGACGGTTTCCAGCTTTCTGGATCGCAAATTCACCTCATTTGCATGGATTTCTCTTGCTAATAGGGTAATTTGCATACAGGGGCTGAGTCCGTGCAGGACTAGCACAGGAGCGCTCGTGCACGCCCCTACAGGTTATTCCTGGATCACACGGCAGACATATTGCCTGCTGCAGCTCCTGCACTAATACTGCACGCCGTGCAAGGCTTGCAGAATCCAGGGGAAAGTGTTTTAATTTTTACCTTAAAATCCTTCTGTATTTGTTCTGGCATAACTTAACTACTTTCTTGGAAAATATTAGTACACAAATATGCTTTTATTGTCACTGTATTAGACATAATATATTACATTTTACTTAGTCATACATGAAAAGGGTTATTTACCTGTCATAGCCATTCTTCCACATGGGAAATTCTGGCTGAAGGAACTAAAAATAGAATTTAACAATGTTTAATAATTTAGTGGTTTGGAGATGCTGCCTACTACTTTTTTTGCTGTTTTTATATGTACTTTGGAATCTTTTTTTGGATACTTGCTCATAGCCATTCTCATCTGTCAAGAAGAACTTAAGTTATGATGAGTGCTGGGACTTTCTGGATCAGCAAGTTGGGCATCTACATAACTGTCTATTGCTTATTACTTAAATGGTTTAATTTATTGCAGATCTTTGTATGGTTGCATTCTGCAGCTTACTACAGTATGTTCTAGAATTGTGGATTTGAAGCACAACATTGGTCTATAATTAATAGTTATTTTGTGCTTGCTTTAAGATAATTGATATATCCTCAGTTTTTGCTGTTAATTGTTATTTTCATTAATTTTCTTATTCATAATTCAGAACATGACAGTATTTTCTAAGTGGAAATGTTTTAGAACTGGGATAATTTTGGACATTGGATATATGTTAGCTTCTACACAGATTACTGATATTATGCCTTCACATACATCATGTTCTATACCCACAAATACATATCAGGAACTGAAAATGGATGAATCCCCCTTTGGTTGGCATCTGTTTAGTCAACAAAATTTAGTTGAATACACACATAGTTAACAGGTGTGTGAGGTCGCACAGTTCTTGGGGTTGGGAAATATGAACTTTCCCCAATGTTGCTCGACCTCGGAGCTAGTATATATAATTAGCAGGGGGTGTCAAGGTGTGGGGGGCTTGATCCCCCTGCAAAAAAGATGTTTTTGACTCTTTAAAAATTTTGTTTTGCATGTGCAGAGATTTTTGCTCTGCACATGTACAGTAATATATCATTGTTTGTAAAGTCAACCTTTTGTTGTTGACCTTGTGAACATCAATATTTGGGTCTTTCGATCATTCTCAGTACACATATATACAGACAGACACACACACACATTTATAGGTATACATCTTTTTATAGAAACTCAAATTATTTAATTTCAGCTTATCGAAACTCAAGTTACCTAATGCAACAAATCTCAAAAAACAACAACTGTTTCTGCAACAAACCCACCACCCCTGTGACTTATATATAACAACTCCACGGTTGTACTATAGTGAAAGAAAGGGATACAAATGGAAGTGTACCAGCAGCTTATACAATACTGCACACTATAATAAAGCAAACTGCAATATTACTTATATATCATTAAGAAAACACATACCAGTGATCAACAACTCATTTTTCACTGTGCAAAAACAATTTTTTTTTCCAAATCTTCCAGGTTTAGATAATTTGTTTCAGTAAGCTGAGAAATAAAAGGACATACATCCATATTTATCTATCTGTCTATCTATTTATCTACAAAAACATTTAAGATCTTCTGTGGAATCTGTCAATTCACTGTTAATTCCAGGATTTTCAGTATATTTAATGAAATATCACTGATTAGCAGCATGATAATATATAATTTTATCAAAAATGTGCTGGGTTATCATTTTCTTTGTCTGGAAGAATGTTTGTTGGAACATCACTGCTCAAGAAAATATGCATTTTTCTCCCACTTTGGCTCTCGCTGTCTCATTCTCCACCTTCATCTTCCAACATAGGAAATGCCTCTGTCTTGGCTTTGAATTACATGTTGTACCACAACAGAAATGTTTGCCTTATCACGTGTAGTATGAGAAAGCATAATTGTCCTGTTCCACTTCAATAAACACACAACATCGAATGACATTTGACAACCTTTATTAAACTTCCATAAACATTATTGTTAACCAATAGTTATAAATTTCAACCAAAACATAACACAGATGATAATAATACCCATGGAAGAAGACGTGAAATAACCATAAGGGTAGGGCAACCACTCACCCTTGATAAGCAGTGTGCCCCACTTGCTCACTTATACTTGCACTAATGAGGCAGCGTTCACACTCACCTTCAATTTATTGAATTACACCACCATCCATATAAGCAACTCAGCTTGCTTATTAAATTTATTCTTGCACTAACGAAGCAACGTTCATGCACACCTTCAATTTATTGAATTACACCACCATCCATATAAGCAGCTCAGCTTGCTTATTAACTTGTCCACCAGAGCAACAGCTCACTTTCCTTCCAAACTTATTTCACCAGAGGGGGAACAGAAGAGGGCAAACCTGCCCCTCTTCTCTGCCCACCAGCCTGACCAGGCTGTTCCCACTCTTTTCACCAAAGCTTCCATCCTAAGGCCAAACATCATTCAGTGTACCCATTTTCTAAACTTCAGCCAGATCATAAGGACCAGCCCTCATCTGCAAAGAAACACAGCAGACTGTGCCTTTCTTAAGCCTCCATCATAGACAGTACCCAAATCCTGAACTATCCCCTAAAACACCTGCATACCTGCAATACCTGAAAAACCCACTATCCCAAACCAGTGTAAAATCAACTGTGCTTCAATGAACCTGGTTAAAGTAATATGTACCACACCCGATCAACAAAATTCATTACCTTCAACCTCAGTTTACTGCAAGGATTGCTCCTTCTAACTGCCGTCTACAACCTCACTGCATACCACTCTGATGACCAAAACATCTCCTGCAACTGATGTATTCAGCTCTGCAGTGACTTCAAGGGCATTGTAAAATCATGCAGAGTCAACTACATGCCATCATACCACATTGCAACCCAATGTATCACCCAATCTAGTAATAACCAAACAAGCTCTCCTTAATGCCAAAGCAATAACAATTCTAAATGACTCCCCATCACTACAAACCAAATTAGTATCATTAAACTCCCATTGTCTAGCAATCCTGCCATCACAGTAATTATCTCTTACAAGCCATAAAACAGCTCAGCAGTCATCATGGTATTCTAGCAACTCAACAAAACAAGCCATACTATTTTGTTATTAAACCCAATTGCATACCATCATACAAATGAGATCTCTTTAATGCAGGTGCAATATCAATCCAGACATTAAACCAACTAGCCTTTACAACATGAAATGATTAAACAACCATCATCATAGCATTGTTCAAACACCATCAGCCATGTAATTCCATATTGGCAACTGGAAGCAAACCATAATCCCCCAACAACCCCAATGAACCTCCTACACCAGCTAACACAAACACCAAAAGTAAAATAAATACTCCATGTTTCTTCAATCATCCTCCCTCACACAAGCCACTGACTCAACCCTCCAGCTTATAAACCTTATCACATACATAGCTAAAGTGATGAACAGGCCAAACAACTGAAAGAAAAACCCTTAGTCCCTCCC
Source organism: Protopterus annectens (assembly GCF_019279795.1). Classification (NCBI taxonomy): domain Eukaryota; kingdom Metazoa; phylum Chordata; order Ceratodontiformes; family Protopteridae; genus Protopterus; species Protopterus annectens. The sequence goes on from NC_056744.1 coordinate 836,826,478, forward strand.
TGATGTTAACCCAATGCCCCCTAAAACCAGACAAGGGCAATTGCCAACTAACCTTAACAGCAGCCCTATCATAGATCACGAACCTTCCTGTCATCCCTCCAACTATCCAATACGAGAGTTGCACCTTAAGAACCATCCTTGCTCTTGCTGGCCCTCACCTTTCCATAATGACTAACCACAGTCATAACAAATGCCACAAATACACCCCCCAAACCCAACACCTATAAATGTATAATCAAAATACAAATCCCTATAACCCACCATATCCATATGCCGCAAGGGCGTATCAAAGAACTAAGCCACAAGCAACAAAATTGATAAAGTACATCAACTATTAACCCTACCAAAGTAACTCACTCAAACTGGCCAAAATAAATATGTCCTACATCTGCAAAAAATCACCACTGCCCCAACTGTAATGTGCCTTAATGACCATTGAATAAAATTACCTACTACCCTATAGCCTCTCCAGCACTCAAAACATCCACAAAACAAAAAACATTACCTTTAAAGTCCATTTCAATTAGGGCATTGACTGTTACTCACTCAGCACTCCATCTGTGACCTCAATGTGCCCACCCAAGTGATAAGGACATCCATTTAAACATGCATCCAAATTTAAACATGCAGCAAAAACATTCTCACTATGATGACCACCTAACATATGTGATCTATACGTCTTCCTGTACAAATATATAGCCAATATTAAGTAACTAGCAACTTAGCAGCATGGAATGAAAACCCTGGAGCACCCGGCGAAACCCACACAAACACAAGGAGGGCACACAAAGCCCACACAACTGGCCCCTCCAAGAATCGAACTGGAAAACCTCTAGCTGTGAAATGACAAACCGCTGCACCACTGCATCCCATGATGTTTAAATAATAGTACTCTTAATTCTATCATGTATTTTACATTACCCTGCATCACAAATCAAACAAGGTCATAAAACATTAATACTCATTCTACAGTAAACAAAAAGTTGGTTATGCTTCATCATCCTGGACAGTCACGAGTATCTTCTTCTTCCAGATCACTGTGCTTGCCTTTACACCTATCCATTTCTGATTACTCACCCAGTGACCCCCACCACTTAATTGACACCAAAGCATGATCATCTGTGGACTCACTGCATCTCACCACTGGAACTTGGCACACCATCATCTACAAAGAAAAGGACAAAATTAAACCCTCATATAGGAACAAGAAAGCTCCACATTATACCCACCTGTTCCAAGCTATAGCCACAGCATTCCAAGACCCCATCTGCAAGAAAGAAAAAGACATGTAAAACATCCAAAATACATAACACAACAAAACATGCTGGAGGAATAGGTTTCTGACCCAGAGACTCCCCATACTCTGGAATAGACTGCCCATACATGTCAAGCAGAATGCTTCTTTGGTCCTCTTCAAAGGAACCTTGATGATTGAATGGGAGATAGGAAATACACCCCGGGGATCACATCAGTCACTCTGCTAGACAGGGGTCCAAGGAAGCAAATACTATGAAAGGAAATGTGCTTTGCCCAGCTGACAATGGCCCCACCTAAAACCACATCCACAGTGGAACCTCCCTTTCCACCAAACATACCAACCACTACTCTTATGGCTTATAAATTGCCAACACAACAGGATTTGCTTTAACATACCCCCTCTGAAAGATTCAAAGTCCGAAACTCAAATGTACTTCACTGCCCAGTGCCTACCTCTCAGTCTTCCATTTCCAAAATGAGAAACACTAGCATTTGAATTGTGAAGCAAATGGAAAAAATGAGTAACCCATACTAATGGCTTACTAACAACTCCAGCTAGGAAAGTCATAGGATGGTTAAAATTTGCTGGTTTTACTTCTAAGAGGATTTCTTAATGAATTAATACAAGCCGCAACAATCCCAAAGGTTTCTCATTTGTACCGTTGCTTCTGCCCATCACACCGGCAACTTGCATGTCCCCCCCAGCACTACCGCAGCCTTCAAAGCAATCAAACCCACCTTGGGGAAGCATTCCATCCCCACATACCACCATGCCACCACTAATGATTACAAAACACAGCCTTCTAAACAGACTAGTGCAATTAAAACATTTTCTTCAGCTGAGTAATAACTCTGCAAAAAAGGAATAGAAATACTTTAGCCAAATTGTTTAAAATGACACTGCTACCACCGTGTTTCATTAAAGTTTAAAATTAATTTTAGAGGAGTCATTCATCTACAGTGGCATATACATATCACTCACATAAAACATAAATAGATAGATATAGATACACACTGTAGATTTTGCTCTCATAACAGTTAATCATACAATATACCAAGATATTTAAACTGATGAATTCCGCAACTGTGGGAGAACTGGGCTTTTTCCAGTTTCCTGCATTTTTTTTTACTATTTCTAAAATACCACAAGGACACTGAACTTTATGTATACAAGAAATAATGAGTATTATATAAATTAAAATAAATTTTGAATTAAAATATATCCATCTGTGGAAATTGTGCAAACCATTTAAAACTATTCCAAAATCAGACATAAACATACCCTTGTAAAATGTTTCTAAAGAGCTTTAACATCCATGTTATACTACCAACATTTGTCATCAGAAGTTTTACAAAATTTCCCAGTTCTATCAGGGGATAGAAGGCTCAGTGTAAAAAAAAAAAAAAAAAAAAACATCATCTGCTATAAGTCTTCAATGTGATTCCAAAGCAGGTTTCTTTATTTATTATCAATAATAGTAAATGAAAAATTACTCCTCAAAAAGCAGGAATCAGTAATACCCCAATATAATAAAATACAGGATACATTCAGCCTAATCCTGGCCCCACATATCACAACCAACATCAGGATGATTCCCTTTTACACACTACTAACCCAGTAATCTCACTTTAGCAAATTTACATGTTAGAACTGCATACCTGGATAACACCAACTTTATGGGAAAAGTCTCACCAATGTCACAAAATCATAACAAATGATACATATAACATATGAATTCGGACAATGAAAACAAAAGCTAGTAGTCTATGTATCAGACTTTAATAATAAGTATAAATGGCAGCAGTTTTACTTCTATTGTACCACACATATTAATTCCCAGAGGAGATAGAAATACTACAACAATTAAGACTGGCTTTACAAGTGCAACACCCTCTATTTTCATAACTAGACGATTAATTTGACAAAAAGTTAATGGAGATCTGTTATCATTTCCACCACAGGTTTCACAAATGGGACATGAAACGGAAATCTCTGTTTTATAATTACTATATGCAAAAATGTTGTGAGCATTTTATTAAATGTATAATATCTGTCAAAACCATTGCAAGGCCTGTTAACATCTACACACTGGTTAGAAAACTGTGTCAAGAAAACAAACACACCAACCCGCAGCTCGGCTGCAGTCAGCTTCCACTGAAAGACATGATTGCCACAATCCTCTGACTGTCACTGCCACCACGCATGCATGGCAATGGTCACACCGACTTGCTCAGAGCCCGCAAAAAACATTCGGGCTTCACTGAGGAAAATACTTCAACTGAGCATGGTAGACTGACTCTGCCAGAGAAACGGAACCCGAGTGAAAGCCACAAGCCACCACCACCAATGAGACAAGAACTTCGTCAGCAAACAAATAAACTAAATAAACAAATAAACAGGCAATGGAATTGCATCACTAATCCAAGGTCTCTCTCTTTTTTTTTCCCTCACTTCAAGAGAAGCCCCACAAAGACAGCATGCATGCTGCCCCCACTGACACAAGCACCTCCAGCCCGTGAAAGCAACCAATGCATAAAAGACACACCAAATAGCGATCCACCATTTGGCTGACAACAAGCAACCACAGAATGCATCAAGCAAGCTGGCAAGGAACAAATCCAAGGCCATAGGACCTAGACTCCCTATTCTCCGAAACCCCAGTGCTCAGTCCATAAAAGCTTTCTACAAAGCGGGTGAGCTTCAAACAGCGAGCTCCGCTGGAACAGAATCTCTCTGCTTCAAAGACCCAAGCACAATGCAAACTTTCATAAAAAAGAAAACCTTTATAAAACAGACTTCTTCTATTCTGCCCTGTTCAACAATGAGCAGTAACACAGAAAATCAAATGCAGTTCCACCTGCAGCATATAGCACAATCAAGTACTTACAAATTTGGGAAGTAAAATTGTCCCAATTTCTCCATACACTTTAAAACAAAGTAGACAAAGACTTCAGCTCTCTGCAAGTCACTGCTTCCACAGCACTTTTCAGCTAACCACCACAGGCCCTTATGGATTGTCTATGCAGCTGGGAGATAATGGAACCATATCCTCTGCTGGGACATAGTTGCTATGTGTCTCTTCACTAGCATTAATCAGGAAGTACAATGCTGCTCTGCTGTATTCCCTAAAGAACCCACACCATTAGCACCATGAATCAAAGACGCATGCTATGAGGGCTGTATTTGACTTAATGGGATATTCTAACACAGATTCTGATTAGCAAATCAATTTTTTGCTCACTCAATAAAAAGTGTTATCCCTTCCTTAATGCACATAAAAATGACAACTAACTGAGACAGAGAGCAAGCATTTTAATGAAGTTCCAAACTCATTTAACATATACCATTTATCCTCACCCGTTGACGTGTAACTGTACAGTCTCAATGTACTAATAGCAGTGGCGGCTGGTGACTTCAAATCAAAGGGGGGCTGCTGGAGACAGCTGAATGGGTGGGGGTCAATGGGAAGGGGTGTGGCCAACTGGAAAGGGGAGGAGCTATGCTCAAAGCCACAAAAACTAACTAAATACACTGCCCTGGGTGCCAAACCGTCATTATGAGAGTCCAATCAAAACAAAATGAAGTGCAGAAAAATAAAAATATTTCAATGCATTGGCTGCATGACAGCTTACTTAATATCTAGATGGAAACAAAAAGGTTGTGAGGCATGAAAAAATAAATTACTTTTTAAATACATTAATGGAATGCCAGTCAAAATCAAGTATAAGAAAAACAAGCAGCACTCAACTCAAACCACTTCTTGCACTGCAGTTCTAATTATAATTTATATTCAGCTTTATTAAAGTACCAAGTAACATGCTGAATGTAGAAATCTCTGATGCCCCCACTTGTAAAAATGTTTCTTATCCAAAAAAAGACCTGCTGCCTGACAACTATCTACTTGTTTCATGGGAAAACATGATCAAAGTAAAAAATGAAAAACAAACAAGAAATAAGCTCAAGATACATTGCTTAAAAGGATTACTGTACAGGTTATGGACCACACGATTGGCATTCTGTTTAGTTTACGGGTAAAGCCTGCAGAGATGACTGGAAGTCTTCAAGTGTAATGAGCTTCTTAAAATAATGTAATCCTGTCCTTTATTACAAATACTATCATATGCATTTCAATACCCAAGGCCTATACATTATCTAGTTAAGTATTCTCTACATGGCAACAACAGAAAGGCTTTCAATGTTGGCAATTCTTTAACAGTATGCTTATTGAAGCTTACTTGCATCTTACGATCTCAGCCAAGTTTACCTGATGATGGTCATTAAAGTATTGCTACTTAAACACAGAGCAATAGGCACTTTGAGTAATAAGCATAAATCAACAGTACAAAAAATATAACAGAAACCAGACCACTCTGCAAAAATCAAGGACGGATGGAAAGCCACTCTAGTACTTGTGTCTACCTTGGACGGGGGGGGGGGAATACTCTGCACATTTACACTGCATAACTACTCCTTGCCTTGCTTCGACACATCCAGAGTCACTACATGGGGGAGTGGGTTGCAACAAGTATGTCACAATTTGAAATGTCTCTGGCTGACTGTGATGGCCCTGACACATTTGTCATAACTCTCAACCTCAGAGCAATAAATCAGGACAAAGCCATACAAAGAAGTGAGACAAAGGCCCAAAAATAAGGACAATGTTTTAAAATATTGCTCTTATAAACTTAGAAAGATAATAGAATAGGTCTTGCATTAGTATGAATTTTCTGGATGGTATGAAATCTGAAACTCAAGTGTTTGTCATTATTTTCTAACTTCAGTCTTTAATGATTTGTCACTAATTTGCCAAATAAAAACACAATTTTATGAAAAATGAACCAAAAATGACCAAAAATGTGATGTAAAAATATAAAATAGCCACACAATACAGCTGGGAACCTGTCAAAGAAGGGACACTTTAATATTAGTACTGTTAACTTGAGTAGCTGACAAAATAAAAGAATCTACATGCATTTCTGAAATAAAAGTAATCTATAACTGATTATTACAGTTATTTCTTAATTGTAAACCCTCCATGTTTTCTTCCAAAATTGCTATTTTGCGGAGGGATAATTAGGGGAAGAGCAACATTTTGAGCCAAAATCAGGGACAGTTGAGAGGTTTGGCTATCCCTAATTCTATAAAGCAATTTATTTGCATGTACCTCTCAACCTGTTAATGCAATAAATCTGGACAAGGCCAAATATATTGGGGGAACATATAAACAGTACTAAAATTGCTCTTGTATAAACTGAGACAGTTGATAGAACAACAGGTCTTACTTTAGCATGCATTTTTCTGAAGGTTATGAAGTCTGAAACTCAGTGCGTCATTATTTAGTGACTTAATTCCTAAATGATTTTGTCAGAAAACCACAAATTTTATGAGGAACAAACCAAAAATAAGAAGCAAAAATCTATTAATTCTTTGAAAATCTGGACAGTTGGGAGGTATAGTTCAGCTGGGGCTGTCTTTAAGTTTGCCACCCTTCCCCCTCACAAAATCATGGAGCCTCCCCCTGCAGCTATTCCAATGATCCATTATTTGGCTATTTCACTCCATTTACCATAAACACTAATGTGCATACTGATTTTCTTCTATGATGATTTGGAATTCATTTGAAAGTTTTATTTTGCATTTTACAACACAAACACTAAGACATCTGCTAAACAAACTTAGCATTAAAACTTCTCTGCTCTTGAAACTCACATTCATTGAAACAGCATTGAAACCCACATTCAAAGAAAATACATTTTACCAGTGGTGGATAAAGATTAATTCTGGGCTGTTTTCAAATCATAGGCCCCTTGCATATGAAACATACATGTGCTCTTTGATACACCTTCCTATTGTTTTGAACATTTTTCCAGTAAACAATGAAACAAAATGCATGCACCAATAATGACAAAACTGCCCATTTAAGAACATTTCCATCATAAGTCTACTCAAACTTCTACAGTCCACCATTATCAGTAAATATGCACAATTCTACAGTCCACCATTATCAGTAAATATGCACAATTCTACAGTCCACCATTATCAGTAAATATGCACAATCTCTGAAGTACAAAAGTCATCTAAATAATTCCACATTAAATAAATCTGTAACTAATGAAGAGGTTGCTGCTAGCAAACACCTTTATATTTCATGGTTTCATTGAAAAATAAAGCGTCTGATGCCCCTGAGGAATAAATTGCCTATATTACATTAAAAATGATAAGCTAGTAATATTGCAATAGGAAATGGATGGCAAACTGATAACAGGCCCATCGTTAGTATCTTAACTTTTTTTGTACGGCAGCATTCACCCCTTGTGGGAGTAGAACCAACAACCTTCTGCATCAAAAGCAAGTACACAACCTGTTGTGCTATTAACAATGCAAGCTGACTTAGCATAAGCAGCACTAAACTTCTCTTCCCCTGCAGCTCTCAGCTCCTTGTAAAATCTACTCAATACTCAACTGCATCTCAACTTCGCAGCACAAGAAATCTGGAAAAAGCCAAATTTATTGGGGGGGGGTCAAAAGGCCAAAAACCAGGGACACATTAAACATTGCTTGTATAATCTTGGAAAGTTGCTAGAATAAAATGCTGTGTTACCACCATACATTTTACTGCCAAGGTCCCTGTGCAAAAGAGTCACAACAACATACCACTATGCCAAATCAGCTGCTTTGTGAAAGAAAAATGCTGTGTTACCACCATACATTTTACTACCAATGTCCCTGTGCAAAACAGTCAGAGCAACATACCACTATGCCAAATCACCTGCTTTGTGAAAGAAAAATGCTGCGTTACCACCATACATTTTACTGCCAAGGTCCCTGTGCAAAACAGTCAGAGCAACATACCACTACGCCAAATCAGCTGCTTTGTGAAAAAGAGGGAGACTGAAACTTAAATGGCTATCATTTAATGAATTCAGTTCTCACCATAGCAGTCAACCTCTTAGCACAAAACACCTGGACAAACCCAGTAATGATGGAATACAGCCCTTAAACATATTCAGTGAATTCAGTTCTTGCCATAGCTGTCAACCTTAGCACAAAAAACTGGACAAAGCCAATAATGGGGTAATACAGTCCCAAAATAAGGACAAATTTCAAATATTCATCTTAGAAAATTGCTAAAATAAAAGGTTGTGTAAAAGGTTGTGTTACTATGCATTTTCTGAAGAATATGAAGTCTGAAATTCAATGTTAATTTTACCTCTGACGGAACAAAAACAAATTTCAGCAGAGGCCCAGGGAGAAATAATGTAGACATGTCTTTGTAACATGGGAGGACACAAAAGCAAACCCACACAAACACAGGGAGAAGATGCAGACCCACACAGAAGGCACCCCAGCCAAGAATCAAATCTGAGAACCTGCAGCTGTGAGGCAACAATGCTACCACTGCACCATCAAATATCAAGCATTGCAGTATTTAGAAACCACAGATACTATGAGGAACAGATCAGATTACATATGAGGCAAAAATCTGCAATTTTTTTACAAATGGTGGTGGGTAGAGAATTCAGGTCCTTAACACCTGGATACAAGGTACAGGGTTCAAGCCTGAGTATCTCTACCCACCACCATTTGCTCTCTCTAGCCACCAGTATATAGTAACTGGGGCATTTTACACACAGACAGACACACGCACACACACACACACACACACACACACACACACACACACACACACACACACACACAGCCCTTTACCTACCTGACCGACCGAACAGCAAGCCACTGACTGATCCGCGAGACCAAGCCCAGCGACCAACACACAGCCCTTGACCGACCGAACAGCAAGCCACAGACTGAGTGATCCAAGTAAGCCCAGCGACCGGACTGATCCGCGAGACCAAGCCCAGCGACCACCCGAACAGCAAGCAAGCCACAGACTGATCCAAGCGACCAAACAAACAGACCGATCCAAGCGACTGAACAAACAGACCAATCCACCAGCGACTGAACAGCAAGCAAGCCCACAATCCAAACACCTACCCGAAGCCCGCGCACTGAAAACGTCCCACGAGAGCAGCTCAGTCCTCTTCATTGGTCCTGACTGTGGCTGAAGCAGTCCGGAGCTCCTCTGTTCTGTGCGGTCGTCACCACACAGATTCCTGGTACCTCACAGCAATGATTGCTGGGTACCTTTGTTACCTCTGTGTCCATATCAGGACTGCTGGTAAAGGCAGTCTTTGTTTTTATGTTTTACAGATTTTTTTTTTGTTATTTTCTAGGTGGGAGGGCTGCAGTCCGGCAGTCCGATAGGACGAGCCGCACCTGACTAATAGCACCTTTGGGATAGAGACAGTAAGAAAATTGCCACCCACACCTCCACCCTGTGCTACTTACCACATACTAAAATGAATCCAGGCCTACCTGACCACCAAAATACCTAGTGGTCATCTTGGACATAATCCTGCTCTGTAGCAAGTTCATACCAAAATGTGACTCCTACTCTCATTACACTTGACAAAACCCTCTAATCCCCTCCCTATTCTTACCTCATTTCCTTCTAACATCCCTCCCTCACATTTAACCCTATCCTACCCTTATTCTTTTAATCCCTCCTATCCCATGTATCTAACACCACTGAAGATGTCCCAGGACAAAAGGATCTGTTCCAAACCTCATTTCATTTGTCACTGTCTTTCTTGCACTAATCTGGAAGAGAGAATTCAGTCTTGTTTTGGATCTGCATATGCTAGTAAGAGGATATAGTTATGCACTTACTACATGAGATCTACAAAACCATCATTTGTGTCTCTAGCAATCTCATCAGTTGAGTCATTGTCAGCAAATACAGAGTTGTTGTGATTTTCTTTTAGTACATGTTGGATCAATGTTTCAAATGTGGGCAAATAGTGGAAAAAACAGTTTTGAAAGATCTTCTTCCTCCGCCCACAGCCCTGGGAGTAATCAGTTGGCATGGCAAATAGCATCCTTTGACTGTGAACAGCTGACTGAAACTGGCTAAAACAAATATGCACAACTTGTTTTCTGGGAAATATTTCAGCTCTTTTCACAAGTAGACTGACCTTCTAGAATAATCCCCCAAAAATTCACCTACCATGTGACTGTATCAAACCAATGAAACACTCTTAAAAAAATAATGCAATAGAGATATTTTATTTAAGAATTTTAGCTCCTTTCATACTTGCTTTGGGACAGACACAGAAAGGGTCACCATTAGTTGGAAACCATAACACAGAGTATTAATACTAAGAGGGACCCTTTCTGATTCTGATACAAATACAGGTCCTCTGAAGTGATCCTACATATCTGTACTAACACCACATTGAACTGTTTCTGTGGCCAAACTATAGACTACTGAAGCATTCCAAGGCAATGCCCTATGCTAATTAGCTGAGTATCTTCCTCTAGAAATGCCTCTGGTAAGGCATTTATTCAGCCAAGTAATTCAGAGAATAAATTAACTTGCCCAAAGGTTTGAGTTTACCCATTACTTCTAATGGGTGAGATCACATTATAGGTGAGTAACAGGGAGTTTAGCAGGCAGAAAGTGGTGGTCTGTGTGTGTGTGTATGTATGTACGTATGTGTGTAGCTGTATGTGTGAGTATATGCAGAGGAATGGTTGGCCTCAGATGGGTGTGCATGTGTGTGTGAACACTTGTGTATGTGTGTGTATGTGTGTGTGTTTGTGTGTGCGTGTGTGTGTGTGTGTGGGGGGGGGGGTCATACCTATAAGCTTCCCTAGACTAATGAGCAAATCCTGCAGTATTATAGGGGGAATGCTAGATACCAGGGATGCTTAAAAAGGGTTACCTATTATATTCTCAGGTACCTTACCAGACACCTTGAGTGACCACTACCCTGCCTTTATCCATCGAGCAACCCACTTGAAACCTCACCCTCACAAATACATCCATGCTCGCAACCTCACTAACTTTAATCCTTCATGTTTCTTTAACACCCTCAAACTAATGAACTGGGATAATCTAAGGACCCTTTCCCTAGATAACGCAGTTAATTTTTTTCAATACAACCTTCTTAGATATCCTAAACTCCTATGCCCCACCTAGAACTAAATGAATAAAATCCAACCCTGCCCCCTGGCTATCTAAGGATACTAAAACACTAATGCAACAAAGAGACAAGACCTGGAAACTATACCACCAACACAAACTCCCTGAAATGCTTCTTAAATATAAGCAACTCCGTAAATTAACCAAAAAACACATCATAGCAGATAAAAAGTCTTACTACACTAAACTCCAGACCAATCACTCCAAAAACTCCAAACAGTTCTGGACCTCTGTCAATTCTCTACTAAATCTTGCTACAAAAAGCAACCCTTGTCCTGACACCAGTAAAACTGACACTGAATTGGTCACCCTATTCAACTCATTCTTTACCAACTCCATAGCTGAACTCACCAAGACCTTCCCCAATCACAACTCCTCTTCTCTCCTCAAACCCACATCCCCCACATCTTCCAAACCCCCCAATCCTAACACCCCCCCACATTTCATCTAAAGCCCATCTCCACATCCTACATAAAAAAACTTCTCTCTAAACTTAAGTCATGCTCCCCAGCCCCAGACAATATCCCCTCTCTCTATTTAAAGCTTGCCGCTGATGGCATTGCCAGCCCCATCAGCATTCTCATCAATAGATCATACAGGAGTCTTATGTCCCCAAACTGTGGTGTGCAGCCTTTATCCTTACCCTCCATAAAGGAGGTAAAAATAATACCATCTCTAACTTCCGTCCAATAGCCATTCTCTCCCCAATCTCAAAAATACTTGAGAAATGCATCCACCTCCAGCTCATGCCTTACCTTACCAATAATCACCTCCTCACCCCAACACATCATGGTTTTCATCCTGGACATAGTACAATAACTGCTCTTCTCTCTTTCTTAGACCTAGTAAATCATGCCCGTGATTCTGGAGAAATTGTATCCACTATCCTTCTAGATCTTTCCAAAGCATTTGACACTGTCTCTCATACCCACCTTCTAAACCATCTTTCTTTTTTTTCCTATAATAAATCTTTATTGTTATATTATTTTCATACACAAGTAAAAACAAACACAAAATTTTAAGAGAAAAAATACAAAACAAAAGACTACTAAATAATATCACTAACTATCACACCAAACAAATATACAATATTTACAAGAATGCTTCTATGTAAACATTAAGAATAAAGAAAAAACAAAAAGTAATTAATAACATTTCCAGTAATATACAGTTTAAATACAAAATTCTCTCCAAGCAAGTATATAAATGTGAATACCTTCAAGTTAAAAGTGTTATGCTAATATAATATTAAATATCTGTTCCCAAATTTTTGGGTTATTAATGTTTTTATTATTCGGACTTAAGAGTAGTTTATGAGCTAATATATGCCTTGTTGCCAAAACTCTAAAGCTTTCCCAAGATGTTTTAGATGGGTCTAACCAATTAGTGGCTATATAAAGCTTCATTAACAGAAAAATATTAATATATATAGTACTTTGTGATCTAGGGAGTTCTTTCAGAAGAATATGTAAAATCGTAAATTTCCATGACAACGTTGTACTTTGGTAATCCATCTTCTGAAGTTGAATCTTAAGGGAATTCCAAAGCTTATATATGCATTTACAGCTCCAGAACATATGAAGAAGATCAGTCGGTTGATTTTTACAGTATGGACAAGTTGGGGAGTTTTTAGAATTAAATTTATGCAGGGTAAGGCGTGTATAATATGCATTATTCCATATCATCAACTGGGTATACATCAATTTTTGAAGAGAAGTAGATTTGATAGTCAGGTCAATTGCTTTTAACATATTACTTTTGACTGTCACTAAAATTTTCTCTTCCCAATAGTTGGATAACAGAATTTTATCATGAAATTTAAAGTCTTTAATTAATTTATTTGTTGTTGTTATATATTTAATATCCTGTTGGAGGGCTTCCCACAACTCAAAGCATTTATTAACATTTTCATCTTCAGGTTTAAAATTTATAAAGTAGCTCATAGCAAGTTCTCTAATTTGTCTCAAAATAACAAGATAATTTTTGGGTAAGTTAAATTCTTGTCTTATTTGATTGGCTGAGCGGTCCAGATATTTGTATATATCAATCAAAGTTAAATTAACTATTAGTGGAAACTTTTTAAGATCAATTAATTGATTGTTCAATTTTAAATTAGGATTCCTATGAAAGGGTTGAAAAACCATCATATACTGACCCAGATCCAAAGATTGAAATAAATCTTGTATAGATAATATGTTAGTTTTAATGTGTTCAATAATCCCATAAATTTTCAAAGTATCTTTACCTAAAAATGGTATTGCTTTAGGATTAATGTTTAACTTTAAAATATATTTATAATTCAAAGTCACCCAAGTTGGTGTCCACTTAGTAGTAGTTGTATCATAGTTGGCAATTCTTAGAATTCTATTAGAGTTCATGATTAGGTAGTACAATTCGAAGTTAGGCAACTCCAGTCCTCCTTTATTTTTGCGGTCATTAATTTATCATAAGATATCCTGGTTTTTTTTGGTTCCCAAATGAATTTAGCCAATTCTTTATGAATTTTTTTATAAAATGTCTTTGAAAGTATTAATTGGGCTGACCTAAAAATATAAAGTAATTGTGGTAACACATTCATTTTGACAATTGAAACTTTTGCTAGTAGTGGCAATCGTAAATTTTTCCACCTCCCGAAATCATAAATTATTTGGTCCCAAATTATTTTAATGTTATTATTGTAGAAGTTTTTATTGTCTGTAAAAAATTCAAAACCTAAATATTTAATTTTTTCTTTAAATGTTACCTGCCCAACCAAAGGCAATAACGAAAAAGGTTTAGGTGTCTTTAAAGGAAAAATATTGTTTTTTTCCAAGTTAATTTTGTAGTTAGAGACTTCTGAAAAATCATTAACAGCCTTCAATAATTTGTCAGTGTCAGATATTGGAGATGCACAATAAATATTAAGACCATCCGCAAAAGCTGCCATTAAGATTTTAGTTCCATAAATTATTGGGACATTATGATAGACATTCTGTTTAATATATAAGAACAGAGGTTCAAGATAAAGATTAAATAGTAAAGGGGACAAAGGGCAGCCCTGGCGTGTTCCAGTCTTAATCTGTATTCTTTTGGAGAGGCTTCTGTTAATGCACAGTGTAGTATAGGGATTACTATATAATATTTGCAACATTTGAACAAATTCATGGGATATATTAAAATAAGGTAAAAGAGCAAACAAAAATTTGTATCAACCCTGTCAAAGGCCTTCTGTGCATCAATTATAAGGGCATAGATATTAAGATTATTTTGTTTAGCATGTGTTATCATAGTATGTAATGTAAGAATATTATCACTGGTTTGTCTACCTGCCATAAATCCAGCCTGTTCTTTGGATATTATATGAGTCATGATTTTCTTCAGTCTAGATGCTATAATGGAGGTTAGAATTTTCATGTCTACATTCATTAATGATATTGGTCTATAATTATTGGGGTTTTGAGGATCTGAATTGGCTTTATGTATAAAAATAGTCTTTGAGGCGTTAAGATGAGGATCATTAATAGTATTCCTAATTATGTAGTTAAATATAACTGAAAGTATCTTACCAAAAATATCCGCAAACCTTTTGTAAAACTCCAGTGTCATCCCATCAGGACCTGGTGATTTATGTGATTTCATATGTTGAATTGTATATGCTATGTCTTCTTCAGATATCGGTTTAACTAAATCATTCTGAATATCCTCTCCTATTTCTGGAAACTTAATCGATTGTAAAAGTTGTTCATAGATTCTATGCAAGGACATATCCTTTTGCCCATCATAAATTTTTGTATATATTTTCTCAAAAATATTAATAATATCCTCTGTTTTAGAATATATTTTATTATTAAATTGTATTTCCGAAATTTGTAGTGTTGTTTTTGATTGATTAATGATCCTAGCCAACGCTCTCAATGGTGTTTGAACGTGATTAGCATATCTCGCTAACATCTTATATTCTTGGAATGTTAATCTACTATTTTGTATTAAGAAGAGATCCTTCTGACATTTAAATAGTTCTTTCCCTGTTTGTTCATTAAAATTCCGAATCAGTTGTTGATCCAATAATTTAATTTTCGTTTCCAAGTTTTGAATATCTTTATTTAGTATTTTTTATAATAAGAGGCTTTTTGCAAAAGGATCCCTCTTATTTGTGTTTTAACTGTTACCCATTCAATATCTGGAGCATATTGTTGTTTCTTTAGACTAACCAGTAAGTCTTTAAGGTACTTTGTAATTTCCTGTATTATTTCTTCCTTATTCAGCAGATTTGGATTAAGAGACCAATTATAGTCTCTTTGCCGCAAGGTATCTTTTATCTCCTTAGCAAAACTCAGCAAAATTTTTGAATGATCTGATAAATACCGTGCATGTATACCAACTATAGGTTCTAAACTAATCAATGTTCTTGAAATCAGGAAGAAATCTATTCTGGACCACATTTTATGACATGGGGAATAAAATGTAAAATTATTTGTACTATTAGCATTGTTTAAATAGTGAAAAGGGTCATATAGTTGAAAGTCTTCTTTAATATCATCCAGTACCAATACTGCATGCTTATTAAATGCTTTGTGTGGACAAGATCTATCCAACTTCGGATTTTGATAAGCATTCCAATCGCCTCCAACAATTACGTAGTATCTATCAAATTGTGTTAAAATTGAATACAGTGATGTTATGAATATTTGTTGATCATTACAAGGTGCATATACGTTTAAAAGTAAAATAGGTTTATCAAATAAGGTAGATGCCAGAGTAACATAGCACCATTGTCCATCTTTATCTGTATTAGAATCTAAAATTTTGTCCTTATATTGGTCTTTAATAATTATAGCTACGCCAGCACTATTTGATTTACCTTCTGATGCTATTACTTCTCTGATCCACTTATTTTTTTTTATATCAACCCATTGATCATTCATTAAATGCGTTTCTTGCAGTAAAATAAACCATGCCTTAGCCTGCAACAATACATGTAACAATAGTTTCCTCTTCTTTAAATTCTGGAGCCCTTTAACATTCCATGAATCTAATTCCCACATTACCAAGGTTGACTGTACAATAAAGGTTTTGGAGAGAAAAGATTAAAAAAAATACAGTATATTCAAAACCATACATGATCTGGAAGCAATCCATATGTCCCATCCTAAACCAGTGCTTACCCACTCTAACCCCGGACCAGGACATATATAGGTCTTGTGTAGTATAGAATAACAGAAGGTTTAAGAAAAGAAACAAACAGGAAAACATCACATTATAAAATTTCAAACATGTTCCATAGTTGAGACCTGTATAATCTAACTTAACTATGACAAAGCCTAAACTAAACATTCCCTAACAAGCACTGCATTGAGCTACATCTCCCCAATCAAGTATATTTAAGCAAATCAAATTAAAATACAATATTACAGTACATATGAAAATAAATTGAAAAAAGGAAGTTTTAATATTTGGATTAGCTATCTATAGATAAACCGCATGCATAGAGACACACACAAAAAAAACATATTAAAATACAACCCTATGTTAAAATAAATATATAGGTAAATACAGATATCCCTGGTTATAAACCCACACTATCATAGTTTTATATTAAAGCAAACTACTAACTAACTAATATAAAATGCATTATCACTTTAACACAGTACATTATGAACTATAATGAGAAGCATATTTATACAAATATTACTAAATCCCTGCACCCTCTCTAAATAATATAACCACAAAATTCTACATAAACATGTATAAGAGAAACAAATAAAATATTTCTATGTGCTTACTTTACCATACAACAGTGTTATTTTGAATTTAAATTAATAAAAAGATGTTAAAACAGTTTCCTTTGGTTTCCCAAGCCTGGAAACCCTGTGAAATACTCACGACGGGGGACCGCTTTTACAGATGGACTCCCGGAAGTGTCACAGCGAAATCTGCACCCACGACAGCATTTTAGGCACTTCCTGTCTTCCTCCTCGTCAAAAACACTTTGTAGAAGCCATAAAACAATGGGAAAAGAATGCAGGTAATCAAGATAAGCAAAAACAAACATTTTTATTACTCTGGAAGAGGCCTAAAGCTTTTTAAATGCAAACAAAGGATTATCCAGTCCTGGGAACACAGTAAACAATGGATCCGACCTCAGCAGCATGCCAGTCTCAACGAAAGTTCAATTCAAGTCTCTGATACAGGTAAAGCCTTGAAAACTTTAAGAAACAGATTTTTTGCCTCATTTTTAGTGGAAATAGCATGTTTAATCCCATCCAATGTAAATATAAGCATATGTGGGTATTTCATTTGAAACTTAATTTGTTTGGTCAATAAGAAATTTACAGTATGGAGACAAAGAATGTCTAGCTTGTCTTACCTGTATGGGTAAATCCTGTGACATGGATATTTTATTATTTTTCCACATGATATAGCCTCCAGTTTGTTTTACAGTAGTAAGTATTCTGCTTACATCTTGATAGTTAAATATTTTAACATATACAGGTCTAGGAAAGTTAGATGCTTGTGACTCTCTCTTTCAATAATAATTTGTTTCACCCCATCAGAGTCATTTAACAGCACTTCAAATATTTGTAATATGGATGGAATTAATTCATTATACTGAATAGATTCTGGAATCCCTCTGAGAATAATATTGTTTCTCCTGGATCTTGCTTCTAAGTCCATAAGCTTGTTTTGCATAGCCTGTATATCCACATCATGTAGATTAGTTTTCTTTTCAAGTAAAGTTAATTTATCCTCAGTTTCAGAAATTTGAGCTTCCGTTCGTGTCCATTCCCTCCAGCAACTGAGTACATGAGTTCCCAAATGCTTGTATTTGACAAGTCAGTTCTTTCAGAGCTTCTTGTATGGGTAGCAGAGCATTTCTGATATCTTCCATGTTTAATGGTTGTTCAGATTTAGATTTGGTCCCTGATTTCTGTTGTTCCTGTATTTTAGTAATTTTTTGTCTTTTAGAAATCACATCCTTTTCAGGTGACTGCAATTTTGAAAGTTTTGTTTTAGTAGTGGTTGTATCCATGTTTTTTTCCTCTTTTGACATCTAATTTGAATACAAAGACTTGCAGTATAGAAAGCACACAGTTCCTTTGTTTATTTCTCTCTGCAGGGCCAGCTAGTCTGTTGTAATCCAGTGAAATATATTCCTTTTTTCCATTTTTTCTTCTTAGTAATAGATAGTTAAGTGTAGTTGAAGTTATTTTATCAAAGATGTGATGTTAAAAGCTTTATATTATCCACTCAGGGTTTAGATTTCCTCAGGTTAATTAGAGAGCTGCAGTTCAGCAGTGCTTACAGAACGGCAGCCATCTTTGAATCACTAAACCATCTTTCTAATCTTAATCTCTCAGAACACCCTATTATGGTTCAACAGCTACCTATGTAATAGATCTCAAGCTGTAAAATGGCAAACTGGCACCTCAACCTTCCTAACCACCCCAACTGGAGTTCCCCAGGGATCCATACTTAGCCCAATGCTCTTCAATGTATTTATTAATGATTTTTATGCTGCCATTCATAACACTAAAATAGTGCAATATTATTACTCAACATTAGTTTACTCTGCTCCTAATCTCTCTGACCTCCTAGCACAAACTCAATTGGCCTTTTCATCTACAGAAAACTGGATGCTTCAAAATCATCTCTCCCTAAATGCTAATAAATCCAAAATTCTTCTTTTCTCCCTCTCAAAAACCCTCCACCTTGACAAATAATCTTTCAGTATCTTTAGCCATACTAACTCCACTATAGAAATTGTCCCTTCTGCTACTTGGAGTAACCATAGACGAACACCTAAAATTTGACACACATATTCAGCTAAACATTAAAAAAATTCACCAGAAACTTGGCATGCTATATAGACACTCCGAATTCCTCTCTTCTCCTACCAGACAAACTCTTGCCACCACCTTCTCTTCTCTATGGTGCTCCCCTACTTACAAACTTATCCTCTTCCATCTCTTCTAAACTAGAAACATGTTACAATTGTTTGTTGTTCTGCTTTTTCCCTGTTAGGGGTCACCACAGCGGAACTCTGGTCTGCTAATGATTGGCAGTAGGTTTTTACGGTGCCGAGTTGCCAGCTTGATGCCTAACCTTCAACAAAGGCACATCCATTCACGCATATCTTTCGGAACGCCACATGACCACAGGGAGGAAATGCAGACTCCACACAGAAGGCACTCCCCACACTCCAGCCTTGAATCGAATGGGAGAACCTCTTGCTGTGAGGCAACAATGCTACCGCTGCACCATGTTACAATAAAATTGATAAATTTGCAACAAAAGCTAATCACTCCTCCCACCACTGCACATCTCTCCACCTGCTAAAGTGGCTAGAACTTCCCAATCAACTCGACTTCCTTCAACTCACTACTGCCCACAAACTAATTTTCAAACCAACTTTATGCCCTGCTCTAGAAAACATCTTACCCTTTTACATCCCCCACAGAGCCCTGAGATCTGCACACCAGAATCTCCTCTCTGTATACAAACCTAAATGTCCCGCTGGTCAACTTCTCATATCTTCTTCCTTAACCAAGATGGAACTCCCTCCCTTCTTCTCTTAGACTCTCTGAAAACTATGAATACTTTAAAACTCAACTTTATTCCTACCTTGCCCAGCACTGGAAATGTAACTGTATTGTCCCTACTTAACCTACTTAAACTCATCTATGCTTGCTTCCTCATACAACTTTGCTACATACTCCTCCACCCCAGGCTGCTCTCCTAAACAGCTGCCTCTCTACATATTCCTCCACCCTTGGCTGTCCTCCTAAACAGCTACCTCACTCTAAACCTAAAGACCTCCTATACTTCTGCCTCCCTCTAACTCAAATGTTTTTTCTACCTTAGGCATTTCTACTTTAAATGTATATATAATGTAAATACTGTATATAGTCCTTGACCTCATCCCCCCTTACTGAGAACAATTAATCTTTACTACCTACACTAGCTGATGCTGTTTAACTATGGCATTCACACCTTCCATGAGTGAACTCCACTTTTACTATCACTCAACCCCCTCTCTAAGAATACTCCAGAAAGGGTCTATATTAGGTCAGCGAATGCTTAAAAAAGCGAACGCTGATTGATCGACCTTATGTAAGTGAAAGCTTACAATCTTGAACTGTCAGATCAGCGATTTTTTTCCAAAACACATACACACAACACAAGCACACCAAACAAACAGAAATCCACACACATACACCTAAAATCTGACACCTAACCTTACACTAAACTATGCACACACCACTAACTATCCACTTACCTTAACCCAAACCCTAACCCTGAGGTCCGTCACTATCGCACACTCACCTCACCCGCTCCCTAACCCTAACTCACCTAAACCCACCCTAACCCTCACGTCCACACAATTGCACACATACCTAACCCGAGCCCTAACCCTAACTCACCTAACCCACCCTAACACTCACATCCACACAATCGCACACTTACCTGAATTCGACCGGTAACTTTCCACCACAGCACTGAAAATACCAAAGCAACAGAAACGGACAACCAAATTCTTTCCCTAGGAAAAAATGTGGGTTTCTGTTGCTTCGATATTTTGAACATTCGGTAAAATAAGGTCGATCAATCAGCGTTCACTTGTTTAAGTGTTCGCTGATCTAATATAGACCCTCCAGAAACTATAATCTATGCTCTACTAACAGTGTATTTCCCACCCTTATCTCTTCCATTTCTGCAAAAACTTAAATATACTACAACCTTCAAATTTCTATCCTTCATCTAATAACTGTTTTCGCTATAATTGTGAACTCTTATTAACTGAGTAAACACTATTCTCTTGCCTCTACCAACTTAATTATTGTATAAATAGTTCTCTAAACAACTTTGTAAATATGTTTAAGAATTGTCTTGCCATTATGCATTTGTACTTTTTCACATTACTTTGTATAATTTCATTTTTGTTTACTTGTATGTAATATGGATTGTATAATTTCATCTTGTTTACTTGTATGTAATATGGAGCTTTTCTCCACAGGCCTCCACTGAAAATGGGCTCTTTGAGCCCAGTGGACCTCCCCGGAAATCAAACTGGAAATAAATAAATAAATAAATAAATTCTGAAAAGCCAACAATGCCGAATCCAACATTGTCGATACGAGAATAGCGAAAGTACAGAACGTCGAATGGGTAAATGGAAATCTCCATAAGGGAAGATTTCCATTTACTTCAATGTAGTGCGGTCTCGGAGTTGGTATATTTAAGTAGCGGGGTGGGGTGGGGGGTTCAGGGGGACTTGCTTCCCCTGTCTACACCCTTAAGATTTTCTTTTTTTTGTTTTAATTTATTTTTTCTGAACATCCGAAATTTTAATGGTTTGATCATTAAAGGTCAACCTTTAGTGATTCAAACCATTAAACTTTTGATGTTCTAATATAGACCCCTTAAAAGGTTTATAGAACAACAGTTTTGTAGCAGGAAAGATGAATGGGCAGGAAGAAACACTAGATAACAGGGATACTTAAAATGTTAATAGAGCTGTTTTGCAGCACGAAAGATGTGTGGGTATGTGTGTGGGGGGGCACTAGACAACAGAGGTTGAAATCATTTCAATAAGCCACATAATGAACTTCAAACCCTGTACCCTGGCACACAGAATAGTTCCATAGGAGAGTGTTAGTCTTCTGCACTACTTCTAGACACCAGGGCTATTCCTGAAATACTGCTTTAAGTCACTGAAAAAAGTTAACGTTAAATGGGGGAAATATTTTGAACCTGGAAGTTTGTTATCAATCCAGAGTCTTCGCCGTCTATAATATCTGTGTAGGGGTTGTATTATGGAGTATATTCTTAAACAATAAGAAGTAAGAAACTATTATTATCTGGCATTATTTGATGGAATGTAAAGATAAGTGATTTAGGAAGGCAGGGAAAAAGATAAGAGGCTAGATTAGGGACATTCAGTCAATTCAATAGCAGGTAAGAGGTTTGTCAAAATATGTGTGTGTGTGTGTGTGTGTGTGTGTGTGTGTGTGTGTGTGTGTGTGTGTGTGTGTGTGTGTGTGTGTGTGTGTGTGTGTATTTTCATGCATGTATGTGCATAGCAGAATGACTGAGGGGTTGCCTTTACCAACAGGATGCATAGGCTGCCAGAGGTACTTACCACAGGAATGTGCTGACTACTACTAGTGGTAACACCGCATGATTTAGAGACATGCAGATTAGCTGAGAATGAGTTCCTTCATCATAGTGGCTACTGCTTTTCTGAATCACATTTTCTGTGATTGTGGAACAAGACACTTTTGATCACAGCTCTTGCCACCTGCAGTGGGATTCTTTCTGAATCCAAGGGATTGTCTTTCCAGAAAACCATGGCAAGGTACCCTTGCTTTGGGTGTGAACAAGTGACTGAAATAGTCTGAAAATAACACATGGAAGAGTTTTCTTATTCAAGGGTAGTAACTCTGTTCATATACAGACTGCTTACAGAATGACACCAAACAAAGTATCCATTTTATGTCTGTGTGCAAATGCTAAAAACTCTCAGAAAACCAAAACCAAATTTACAAAATGTATTTTTTCTGTGAAAAAGTCCAATTCATTTCACATATGGTCTGTCTTCCCAAAATAACACCAGTATTTTTTTCTAAGAAGTAGTTAGTCTCATTTTATATTGTTCTTCATTAGTGACTCCCTTCTGATCTTCATTGTGCAAAAGTGACAGAAACTGTCTTGGGATAAGACATATGCCACTTATTTTTGCTGGAAATTCTTTCAGCTCTTTTCACACAGGGAACGCACCCCGAATGTCTCCTGTAGCCAAATTCAAGCAATCCTTTGACTGTGAAAATGGTACACAAATTAAACTGTTCCAGTAACTTAGTCATATGCAGTACTTCCTTAGAATCAATAACTTAGTCATATGCAGTACTTCATTAGAATCAGTAACTTAGTCATATGCAGTACTTCCTTAGAATAGCCCTGTCTTCCAGGGTCTAAGTATGATAAAATAAGACCTCCTTATTTTAGTTCCAGACACAATGACTGATGGGGGATTATTTACTTCTAGTAGCAGCAAAGAAAGAACAGAGTTCTTCAGAATCATTGAAGAAGTTACTGTTTAATCTAATTACCCTGCAATTCCTCAGGGTGGTAATGGGAAGAGTTTGCTTCACCTGTATAGAAAATATCTCCCCATTCACCAAGTCCAAGATGTTGTGACTTCAGAACCAAAACATAGCAGGGGGGGTAAGAGGAACATAGCACTCAATGTAGGGGTACAGAGCACTGTTACCCTTCGCAAAAAAAAAATGTTCTGTCACTTTTTTCTATTCACTTCTTGTCAGCTCCTTGCTCAGAAGGAGCTCTTCAGTATTATGAGAATGTCAACTGATATTCTATACTAGGCATGCATATTTTTACATCAAAAACATTCATATGTTGACATTCTAATATTAATGAAACTTTTACCCTGTTTTGCTGTTTTATGGTCCTCATTTTAGTCGCACTTAATTATCTGTGTTATTTTATGATTTGTCTATTTTTACTGAGCACCAGATGTCATCACTGGAAAGGGTCCTTTTGGATCAATTTCCTACCGGGTTACCAATAAATAAATAAATAAATAAATAAACAAGCAATCATGTCATACTGCATTTACTTCACTTTGGTTGGTGTTCATGTTTATATATTCTATTCATTGGATTTATAGTGGCATTGTGCAATTCAGTAACTGCTTAAATTACAAACAATTATTTAGATTTCACTGATAGTTTATTTTCCCACCAAAAAGTAATGAACCAACTTTTGAATAAAGTGGTCATATTTTTCAGTTGAATAAAGTGGTCATACTTTTCAGTTAAGAGCATAGCCATTTTGTACCAGGCAATATGCAGGCCAGTAGATATATATATATATATATATATATATATATATATATATATATATATATATATATATATATATATATATATATATGGATCCCTATCAGATGATAGAAATGTCATATGACTGAAACTCATTTGACTGAGACCATGAGACTGAAATTTCAAAATACTGAAAAATTATTTGACTGAAACCCATAATAGTGAAATCTTACAATGCTAAATTTCAACATACTGAATTGTAAAGTGGACAATATAAAACAAGAATAGGTGAGGGGCGTATACATTTTCCCCACTGTAGTGCAATCCTGGAGTTAGTATATATAGTTAGTGGGGTTGTGGGGGCACAACCCCCCACAATGGGGGGTGTGGTGTGCGTGGCCCCCCACCTATTCTGGTTTTATATCGTCCACTTTTAAATTCAATATGTTGAAATTTAGCATTGTAAGATTTCAGTATTAATGGTGTCAGTCAAGTGATTTTTCAGTATCTTGAAATTTCAGTTTTATAGTCTCAGTCAAATGGGATTCAGTCAAATGAAATTTCTATCATCTGACAGAGATCCATATATATATATATATATATATATATATATATATATATATATATATATATATATATATGGGTCCCTATCAAATGATAGAAAGCTCATTTGATAGTAACTCATTTCACTGACACCATAAGATAGAAAGCTCAAAACAATGAAAACTCATTTGACTGAAACTCAAAACACTAAAAATGTTATATGCCCTTTTCCCCACGGTAGTGCGATGCTGGAGTTAGTATATATAGTTAGGAGGGGTATGGGGGTGTGGGGGGCATAGCCCCCACATAGTTTCTGTAAATATTGTTTTCTCCAAACAGTTATTCATTGTAAGAACAAAACAGCAAATACAAGGCTCCAGCTTCTTGTAATGCAGACTGCTTTAATGATACACAAACGCTTTCACTGAATGCTTCATCAGGTGTAACATAATCATTAATTCCACACCTTTTTATACCAAATCACATGACTACCTCACTAACATTTAAAAATACATTGTCATAAAACATCTTGATTTATTACTTTACATTAAGTATATGATTATTAAAAACACATATATTAAAACCATAAAAACATAATTATATCAAAAAATGTGTAAGTAGCATATATAGTGAAACAGATATATAACAACTTTTTATCTTTGTAAGGGTCTGTTCTTTAATATGGGTCTCATGGGTATGTGGTCGTTCAGGCCATGCCCTACACTTGCTCTAAGTCTTACTATCCAATTGGCTTCCATTTCTTCAGTCTTATTTCTGATATCCCCCCCTTTTACTGTCATAGTTCCTTCCTAAAACCATAAATTTGAATTTATGTTGCTCACTCGTTTCAGAGACATGCTGGACAAGGGCATTGAAAGTGCTTTTCTTCTTAATATGATAAATGTGTTCTCTTATTCTATCTTTTAAAAATCTATCCGTTTTACCAACATAAAATTTGCTACATAACTGGCAGATAGCTACATAGACAATGTGACAACTATTATAATCAGCACTGGTCTTTACATAAAAAATTTCACCAGTCAGGATGTTTAAACTCTGTCTCTTCAGCTATAAAAACACAATATTTACATTTATTGCATGGTTTAGTTCCTGCAATGCTGTCAATTCTTATATCATCTCTACCAGTGCATAAACGCTGTTTTAATGATTTTTTTGTTTTTATATGTGTACTGTGGTTGAGGGTCTAGAAATTTACTAATCTGACCATCTGTGGTTAAAATATTCCAGTGCTTATTGATAATTCTTGTGTAGTCTCATATTCCTAGAATAACTCAAACACACTTTCATATTGCTCCGTCCTTTGTGTTCTTTCTTGCCCTTGTTTTCATTGCTTTCTGAAAAATATGGTTTTGCCCTTGTATCTCTCAACTTTTCCACCTGTTTCATTTTACTACATATCATGTTTTCATCATATCCCCCTTCTTTCAATTCAGAGCTTGTTACCAGCATTTGTTGCTCAAAATCCTTTTGTTTAGCATTTAATCTAGAAGCTCTGAAGAATTGATTTTGTCCTACATTCCTGAAAACAAAGTTTGGATGCATACTATCTTTGCAGAGAAGTTTATTTACATAACATTCTTTTCTATGAATTTTCGTACTCAAATGACCTATACTATCCTTAGTGACTGTTAAATTCAGAAAACTTATTTCAGTATAAGACCACTTAACAGTAAACTTGAGAAAGGATGTTGAGTTATTAAGGTAGTCATCAAATTCAGTCAACTCTAATAGTGACCCTTTCCATAAAAGAAAAAGGTCATCCACGAACCTACGAAAAAATAAAACTTTCTGTTCCAATGGTCCTTCAACAATAAATTCTGTTTCCCATACTAGCATTATGGCATTTGCATAACTATTAGCACATGATGTACCCATTGCAATGCCATTCCTTTGCCAGTATATTCTATCTCTGTACATAAAAATATTATTTTCGAGGACAAGCTTTAATAAAATCTGTATTAGTTCAATTTTCTCCATGCTGTACAATCCACTTTCATTCAATAATCTAGTAACACTTTTGATCCCAGCCTCATTGGGAATTACTGTAAACAGGGAAACAACATATAATGTAACCAATATACTTTTCTTGATTTCCAGTTCTTTACTAACAAATAAATCATAAAGGTCTCTGACAAAATGTTCTGATGCTCTGAGAATATATATAGATCTCTTCAATAGGCTCTTGAGTTGTTTTTCTATAAAAATTGAAATGGACTCCGTACACCAATTCCTCCAGGCCACTATAGGTCTCATAGGGGGATTTATATTACATTTATGTATTTTTGGCAGGTCCTGGATATTGGGAGTAGTAGGATTAAAAATTACAAAATAACTATAAAGTCCATCATCTATAAGATTTCTGTGCCTCAAATCTTTTAACTTATTGTGCACTTCATCTATCATTCTCTTAACATGCATACTTGTAATAGACTGATAATATTGTGAATCACTCAACAAGTCATACATTTTATTGTCATAGTCTATCTTGTTCAAAATCATTGTCTGCCCTTCCTTATCAGCTGGTTAAATCATGATAAGGGGATTATTTTGTAAGCTCAACATTGCTGTATATTCCTGCTTGGTTAAATTCTGCCATTTATTCCTATCATTCTTGCGTTTTTGCTCATAATATACATTGTATATATCTTCTAAACATAACTGCTCAGAAGCATTAATTAATGAGTTCTGTTTAGGTATAAATAAACTTGGTTTCTTAAAAACAAATGCATAATTATCTGTACCATTGTCATACATTAATTTAAGCATTAGGTTCCGTGTAAACATTTTAACATCTAATACAACTTCAGTAATGTCCGTATCTGCTGCAGGAATAAACCATAAGCCTTTTTCTAAAACATTTAGTTAATGTAAAGTTAATTTATGTGCTGAGAAATTGGCCTTTCAGGCCAACAGAGAGGAAGGAGCACTACGAGAATGAAAAGGAAGTTTCCAGAGGAAACGGTGAGACCGTATACGATAAAAAAAGCCTTCAGGAACATAAAAGCATAGTAGTTAATTTGTCAGCACATAAATTAACTTTACATGAACTAAATGTTTTAGAAAAAGGCTTATTGTTTATTCCTGCAGCAGATATGGACATTACTGAAGTTGTATTAGATGTTAAAATGTTTACACGGAACCTAATGCTTAAACTAATGTATGACAATGGTACAGATAATGATGCATTTGTTTTTAAGAAGCCAAGTTTATTTATACCTAAACAGAACTCATTAATTAATGCTTCTGAGCAGTTATGTTTTGAAGATATATACAATGTATATTATGAGCAAAAACGCAAGAATGATAGGAATAAATGGCAGAATTTAACCAAGCAGGAATATACAGCAATGTTGAGCTTACAAAATAATCCCCTTATCATGATTCAACCAGCTGATAAGGAAGGGCAGACAGTGATTTTGAACAAGATAGACTATGACAATAAAATGTATGACTTGTTGAGTGATTCACAATATTATCAGTCTATTACAAGTATGCATGTTAAGAGAATGATAGATGAAGTGCACAATAAGTTAAAGGATTTGAGGCACAGAAATCTTATAAATGATGGACTTTATAGTTATTTTGTCATTTTTAATCCTACTACTCCCAATATCCAGGGCCTGCCAAAAATACATAAATGCAATATAAATCCCCCTATGAGTCCATTTCAATTTTTATAGAAAAACAACTCAAGAGCCTACTGAATAGATCTATATATATTCTCAGAGCATCGGAACATTTTGTCAGAGACCTTTATGATTTATTTGTTAGTAAAGAACTGGAAATCAAGAAAAGTATATTGGTTACATTATATGTTGTTTCCCTGTTTACAGTAATTCCCAATGAGGCTGGGATCAAAAGTGTTACTAGATTATTGAATGAAAGTGGATTGTACAGCATGGAAAAATTGAACTAATACAGATTTTATTAAAGCTTGTCCTCGAAAATAATATTTTTATGTACAGAGATAGAATATACTGGCAAAGGAATGGCATTGCAATGGGTACATCATGTGCTAATAGTTATGCAAATGCCGTAATGCTAGTATGGGAAACAGAATTCATTGTTGAAGGACCATTGAAACAGAAAGTTTTATTTTTTCGTAGGTTCGTGGATGACCTTTTTCTTTTATGGAAAGGGTCACCATTAGAGTTGATTGAATTTGATGACTACCTTAATAACTCAACATCCTTTCTCAAGTTTACTGTTAAATGGTCTTATACTGAAATAAGTTTTCTGAATTTAACAGTCACTAAGGATAGTATAGGTCATTTGAGTATGAAAATTCATAGAAAACAATGTCATGTAAATAAATTTCTGTGTAAAGGTAGTATGCATCCGAACTTTGTTTTCAGAAATGTAGCACAAAATCATTTCTTCAGAGCTTCTAGATTAAATGCTAAACAAAAGGATTTTGAGCAACAAATGCTGGTAACAAGCTCTGAATTGAAAGAAAGGGGATATGATGAAAACATGATATGTAGTAAAATGAAACAGGTGGAAAAGTTGAGAGATACAAGGGCAAAACCATATTTTTCAGAGAGCAATGAAAACAAGGGCAAGAAAGAACACAAAGGAAGGAGCAATATGAAAGTATGTTTGAGTTATTCTAGGAATATAAGAGACTACACAAGAATTATCAAAAAGCACTGGAATATTTTAACCACAGATGGTCAGATTAGTAAATTTCTAGACCCTCAACCACAGTACACATATAAAAACAAAAAATCATTGAAACGTCAGTTATGCACTAGTAGAGATTATATAAGAATCAATGGCATTGCAGGAACTAAACCATGCAATAAATGTAAATATTGTGTTTTTATAGCTGAGGAGACAGAGTTTAAACATCCTGACTCAGGTGAATGTTTTTATTTAAACACCAGTGCTTATTGTAATAGTTGTCACGTTGTCTATCTAGCTATCTACCAGTTATGTAACAAATTTTATGTTGGTAAAACGGATAGATTTTTAAAAGATAGAATAAGAGAACACATTTATCATATTAAGAAAAGCACTTTCAATGCCCTTGCCAAGCATGTCTTTGAAATGAGTGAGCGACATAAATTCAAATTTATGTTTTTAGGAAGGAACTATGACAGTAAATGAGGGGGAGATATCAGAAATAAGACTGAAGAAATGGAGGCCAATTGGAGAGTAAGACTTACAGCAAGTGTAGGACATGGTCTAAACGACCACATACCCATGAGACCCATATTAAAGAACAGACCCTTACAAAGATAAAACGTTGTTATGTATCTGTTTCTGTATATATGCTACCTACACATTTTTTGATATATTTATATGTTGTTATGGTTTTAATACATGTGTTTTATGACAATGCATTTTTAAATGTTAGTGAGGTAGTCATGTGATTTGGTATAGAAAGGTGTGGAATTAATGATTACGTTACAACTGATGAAGCATTCAGTGAAAGCACTTGTGTATCATTAAAGCAGTCTGCATTACAAGAAACTGGAGCCTTGTCTTTGCTGTTTTGTTCTTATATTTGAATCTGTATCAATTTTCTGCGAAGATACCTGGTTATAGTTGGGCTGTTTTTTGCATTTTTAGTTATTCATTGTAGTTATAAGTATCCATGTGTAGGGTTTAAAATGTATGAAGTATGTGGAGGGCTACACCCCCCACACCCCCATTGTGTGGGGCTGTGACTCCCACGCCCCCCCAACTATATATATGTACTAACTCCAGGATCGCACTACCATGGGGAAAAGGGCATATAGCATTTTCAGTGTGTTTTGAGTTTCAGTCAAATGAGTTTTCAGTGTTTTGAGCTTTCTGTATTTTGGTTTCAGCCAAATTATTTTCCATCAAATGAGTTTTCTATCATTTGATAGGGACCCATATATATATATATATATATATATATATATATATATATATATATATATATATATATATATAAACATTCTTGCCTGCCTTAATCCCAAAGTACTTACAGTATAATCCAGTGTCAATAATTTTAGAAAAGCAATTTACTTTAACAGTCCTTGTAAATAAATGTAATAAATGTATTATCTGAGTGAATACTCTAAATAACAAAACTATCTTAATATAATTTTCAAAAACATGACAATTCCTTATGTTGACAGTTTTGTAGACTACCATTTTTACCATGTGTTCCAAATAAAATGTCACATATTTATTTTTTATTTCTAGTCAAGTAAACTGCAAAATTTGGTCATAGTACCTTGTCAAATACCTGGTCTCATTTCAGCATAATGTATACCTTTCATTATGACAAGCAAAGGCATTTCAAACAGATAAATTATCTAAATAGTGTGGTACTCCCACTTATCATTTTAAAAGTTTTGGTCATTATATTACTTTTATATATTTTAGATGTATAATTATTAAATATTTTTAGTTTAAAATCTTATTTTGTTACTGAAATGTATTCTTTGTTTTCTTGTAAGGTTTTCCAATTTGCATATCCTGCATCTTTCTTCTTTGAATCTCTATTTGTTATTTTCTTTAGATGTTGCAATAATTCTGACTTAGGACAATATTTATTTTCAAATACTTATTTAAATAATTCAAATCATAATTACTCAATGCCTTATTTATAGTCTTTAGGTTATTTATATATTTGTTCTATGGCACTTATATTGGGTGTAGGCCATCTTTTTGCTTTTAGTCAAATTCCTGTAATCTTTTTTAAGACAATATACTCCTGTTGTTTCTTGTTTTCAATCAGCTTTTTGAAGTTTGAAAATTTTTATTTCGAGAACATTCATCATCAAAAATCAAGTTCTTCCTTTATTTGTAAATGAACTCTTCCCCTTTATAGTTGCTTCAACACATACCCTATCCAACCAATTATCAATTTCCTCATTAGTTATTCATACACTTATCACATTTTCCTTTCCATAATATTATCACAATATTTTTATAATTATTGTCTATTTTACATGTATGTTGAATGCAAATCTTGCAGTTTGGAGTACAACTTTTTCCATTCAGAATTAATAAATTTACTTTTTTCAAAATTTGCAGTATCTAAATTCCATTATTGGTTATTCTAATATCTTCTGAAAATGTTTTTTTTTCCTTTTGTTCTTTTTTTCCTTTCCAAACATCCTGCATAATCTGTGAATGGTCCTGTCTAGGCATTTAAGTATCCAGCTATTATCAGTTTCCATGGTCCATTTTATGAGACATTTTCTTGAATTGTCTTGTCTAAGCTATTTTGTAGCAATCTGATTTCTCCTCATCTTTAAATGTTGTACAACAGTGAATGTGTAGTAGCTGGTATCTTACTTTGTCTATCTCTAGGCCTGTCAAAACATACATGCCATTTTTTATATATATATCTAATGTAGGCTAGATCTTGTTTGATTCCTACTTATGTTATCAATCCGCCTTTTTCCTGAACAAAATTTTTGCTCTTTCTTACATTTTGATCTCTGGAATTATACTTCTGAAGTCTTAAGCTCTATATTTCTAATAATTATGTTTCTTGCAGGTTTAAAATCTCGAAGCACTTTATATAGCATGTAAAATCTTTATTACCTGATTTACTACACTTTCCAGTTTAGAATGTTTGGGCCTCCACCTTGATATTCTTTCAAGTATCTAACCAGTCAATCCCTTTTTTTGAGTCTTCTCATCCATTCATGTTACTAAATAGGTTCCCATTTCATTACAGCTACTTCAGTTTTCCCCTAATTCTTTTCTTAGAGCTTTACTTTCATTATATCTAAGCTCTGTCAACAAATGCAATATCATTGTTCTTTAAAAGAAAACTCCACTCTCTGATGTTAACCTAATCCTAAATTTAGGTTTTATCACTGTAATACAATAAACACATTGATTAATACTCAGAAAGTTTTCAGCACTTTCCAGTTTTCAATTTCTACCTCTTTATCTTCCATATTTCGAGAAGTCCTCAGAAATTTATTTTCATTTTTCAAAGCGCATATGGCCTCAGAAGGAAAATCACTTGTGCATGCATAACTAAGGCTAGACTGTGAATTTTTTTTTTTAGGTTTTGGGATTTGGCTGACACCCACAGTTTTACATCATTGAGCTGTCTTACTGAGGGCAGAAAGAAGGCTAGAAACAGGTGAAATATTTTCCATAGAGTCAGTTGTTGGAGGAATATTTATGTAAAGAACAGGAATGAGTTCTACTACAATGCTACATGAAACATTGGCAAATAGCCTCATGTTAGGTGTTGCAATGTTACTTAGTTTAGCTGCTCAGAAAATTGGGCACAATAACAAACCCATAGGCAGTTCTGCCTGATGGGTGCAGGTTACAGATTCTAAACAGAAAGTGACCAATCACCTGGCTGGTATATTGTATTAATAGGTATGCAACTCACAGAATTCAGCCATCATCAAAACACCAGATCATCTGAGCAGGTATTTGGCTTTACCATGCACTTTAATTTCTCTAAAGTTATGTTATCAAGGACCATTAGGTGACTTTGAGAAATTCCACATTAGTGTTGATCTGGTTCTGCCAATATAGCATACAAATATCTCATTTCCTTTTTTATTTTCATTTTGGTGCCCCTTACAGTGCAAACCACTTATAACAACCACATTTGTGCAGTTGCATTATAGCTGATGCATCAGACAACTGCTCCAATGTTCCATAAATCCCAGTATAGCCAGAAATCACTTCCACACTACACTTGAGTACTTGAAAATAATAATTTGCATATATATGTTTTTGTACTTAGTGTTAACTTTAATAAATACAGAAGGTAAGTAATTTTATTTTGCAGTATTATTTTATTACTGTTTCTATTGTATAGTTAGATAAATTAAAAAGATCATGGAAGCATTTGAATCTGAAAAAGTCACAGTTTTGAGGAATGAATGTGCTCATTCATTTGTGAATCCAAGCATGCCTAATAAATGAAACACTAGTACAGCTTCATTGTTTTTCCATGATTGCTTTATTTTTATTTATTTTCTGGCCATTAGATATTTCTGATTTTGGTTTATATGATCCTTTTATTACTATATATAAAAAGGTGTAAAACTTTGCTAATGTTTTCTGTTCTATACTACAGAGCTCTGTTGCTGACACATTTTGCTTGCTAAAACTAAAAATGTGCTGAACTTCTGCAGCTTCAGTATTATACATGGCTGCTATATCTAGGGTTGTAGATCTCCACTGTACATCACAATATCAAACGTGCTTACTACACATCAACTAATATTACTAGTTTTACTGTGCCGAGCTACTAAACAAATCTTCATTCTGTTCTGATGACTCATTTTTATATAAAGCAGAGCAACACTGATATCACTGTGAGTGCAGGGGAGTGGGAGCTTCATACTCAAGGTGGCATA
Source organism: Protopterus annectens (assembly GCF_019279795.1). NCBI lineage: Eukaryota > Metazoa > Chordata > Ceratodontiformes > Protopteridae > Protopterus > Protopterus annectens. The sequence continues at coordinate 836,860,495 of NC_056744.1, forward strand.
AAATGTCAGAGCCTTCATCATCTAATCCTTGCAATGCTGACGAGATTTCATCAGTGTTCATACTGCTGGGTTATAGAAACATGCTTTCAGCTGGGTCAGGAAGTGGATGTAAGACTTTCGAGTAACATTTCTTTATTCTGTCAAGTGACACTAAGTCCCATGGCCTTTGTAATAGATTGTCTACAACAACTTTATTTTACATCTAATTATTATTACATCTACATTTCTTTTTTATGACTTGCATTTTTTTTGTTCTTAAACTGCATATAGCTTTTTTGTCAATACTAAACTTTTGCTGGCTAAAACTATCATATTAAAGCATCCTGATCATCAGCATTTTCCCACAATGCTCATGTAAATATTTTATGTATAGTATGTTAGCAATTGTTCTGGAGCTTTCCTCCCCAGGCCTCTGCTGAAAACAGACAGCTCTGTCCAGTCAGACCTCCCCGGTAAACAAATGTAAAATAAATACATAATTATTTATTTTTCTTTTTTCTTTTTTTTTTCTTTTTTGGGAGGATTTTGACGAGCCTGAAACTCTGTCAACAACTTTCTTTGTCATACAGAACATATGAAAATGTGGAGTTTGGTGTTCCCAACAGTATGTGCAATTCTCATTTATTCACACTATGGTTTAAAATGACTGTTTTATCTGCTAAACTGCTTGTCTTTCTTTTCATATTTCTGGCCATAACTGATAATCTGAGAGACTGTTACACTTACCACGTTCAGCAAGCAACTATTAACACGTATTCAAAGACACAACTAATATGCTAATTGGCACAACTGACATTTTATTTGCTTGTTTGACTGAAGGGAGGAATGAATTTTATTGTCTGATTGCATGGAGGTAAAAAGTGAACTTAATCTTTCTCAGCTTATGGTCAAATTATGTGGCTAGTATAGATTGTTATAATGAGCATATAAATATTATGTACATTATGGCTGTGGTTTTGATTTTGACAAACTGTCCACTTAACATGAGCAGTCAATATTTTCACAATCACTGTACTTCTCTTAAAAATGACAGTTATTTTTCTCTGGATAGGTAAGTGTGAAAACCTTGACTAAACAGGTGCGTAAAAGTAGAGAGTAATCCTTCAGGTTAATGTCCCGTCTTTCTCCCTTTTAATATTCTGTAGAAAGGCACAACAGCACAGATCAAAAGGCACTTAAATTCCATTTGTCTTCTCTATGTCCAGCAACATGGGTTTAGAAAGTATCATGGCACATGTACAGATCTGTTATTCATGGCAAATAAGTTGATTAATGCTGCAGATAAAGATGAGCTTTGGGAATATGATGGAACTACATTGGTTCCTGGTTCATAGGTTAGCACTAAGCTAACTGCCCTAGTGGACCATTTTAAGCCTAGCCAATTAGCCCATGTGAGAATCAAACCCTACACCATGTGGCTGTAAGGTAAACATTTATTGTGTAGGTAGAGCTTAAAATATTGATGTACTGGTGTTTTACTATTAATTCAAATTTTTATTTTAGGCTTATGTATTCTGTACAGAAGAGATAATCATTAGGCTGCATGTGTTGCATAATCTTATGTATTTTGTACATAATATGTTATGTATTATCTGCATTTATTAGATGAATATTACTTTTTAAATGATAAAAAAGGTTACAGCAAAAGAAGAAATTGAATAGAGTGTAGGCAGAAAATGTAGTTATTTAGCAGTGCTTCACCTTTGAAATGGCTCTTTTTTGGAAGGTTCCTTTTATCTTCTTGTGTCTGGCTAGCTACAAGAGAGTAAGTCAGAAAAGTTAGCATATTTTGTAACTGTTTATTCTGAGAACTTCTTTTGCAATGTGTCCTCATTTCCTCCCTTGAATGCCTTGGTTGTTTCCTGTTCTGCATTGTCTTGAGAGCGAGACTACCTGAGGTCAGCTTTAATTAGCTGGCTAGAAAAAAAAAATTTACATTTTTCTATGAATTATGTTGGATGGAAAAAAATATAAAGGCTTTGGTAAATCACACTTCATTTTATAGGATAGGGAATACTCAAAAGTCATATGGTGGTTCTGGAAACACTGCTGCAAAATAATTCATTCTGTGGACAAACCTGACCTGTGGCTAGATTTCCTGTTTATCATGACATGCTGCAAGAGCTTGTGTCGAAAAGATTGTATTAAACTCTGAACAGCTGCCTTTTCCTTGACTGTAGTATTCTGGCATTAACTATATCACCCTGTGCCACTGTGAAGCTGTTTCACTGAAAGCAGTTACCACATCATAGAGCTCCCACATTCAAAGTTGTTGTTTGTCTTTCGGCTTTTCCCGGTTAGGGGTCACTACAGCGGAACTCCGGTCCGCTAATGATTGGCAGTAGACTTTCACAAATGTCGAGGTGCCAGCTCAATGTTAACCTTCAATGAAGGCATGACCATTTACGCATGTCTTTTGAACGCCCACCCAACCACGGGGAGGGCATGCAGACTCCACACAGAAGGCACTCCCCGCACTCCAGCTGAGAATCGAACGGGAGAACCTCTTAGACAATGACAGAAACTGAAGTAGAGCACCATATGAAATACTGAGTGATTTAGATTCCCATACTGTTAAGAAAGTCGAGCAGCTTCACCGAGGCAGCTGATTGTGTGGAACTCTGCCACACTTGCAGTGACACATAGGTGTAGAAAAAAGAAGGTACACGATTAGAAACAACCCAGTAACTGGAAACCAATGATAAAAAAAATGCAGTGATGACAATGAAAGCAAGTTCCGTACAACTTGCTGTTCAGTAGACTGCAGCCTACTGTTCCATGCAGAACTGGAGTCAGCCTCGTATACACCAACATGCATTATGAAAAATGTTTGCTCTCACTGGAACCAGGGCCAGTGTTAGCATTTTGTGGGCTCTCAACAAACGTTAAGCTCAGGGCCCCCCAGGCATTTCTAATCTAAGCATCACTGTGTCACTGCCATCTGTACTAAGCAGCCTTTTAGTTCACGCTGTGAACTTTTAGGAACAGTACACACAAACTTACCAGTAGCTACAATGCACTTACATTACAACAGACCTGTGTACAACACTATGTTTGCCCATCTCACAAAAGGACATTTACAGTTACTGGCATGTAGTTGCAATAATGATGCATTACAACAACTCTATATACAGGTCTGGACTTAGATGAAATGGTGCCCAAGGCCGACTTTCCAGCCCCCCCACACACATGAACACACACACCCTCCAGTCCTCCACTTTGTTTCCTCCCACCTTGGGCTCCCCATACCATGCACATTACTTTTTGTCTTCCTTTTCATACATTTTGCCTTACTCTTCAGCTTTTTCCAAAAGCTATAACTTCTATGTGCTCTGATGTGCATTTTAATGTTTTTTTTTTCTTTTATCACAACATTTTCATTCAATGATGGCTTGAACAATAATCATAATTAAGGAAAAAATTAATTTTTACTCAGCTTTAGTTTTCCTTGCATCCTTTCAATATACCTTTCCTGACCAAGCCAGCACAGTAATAACCATTTAGGAAATAATTCAAATAAGCCAGGGCCCAAGAAGCCGTAGGGTTACAGATGCTTTGGGATGTATTTTAGAGCATTTTCACAACCTTTTAATCCAATGGTGGCCTAAACAAAAGTCATGAGTAAGAAAAAAAATGTTAGTCTTTTTTTTATTCCTTTAAGGAAGATATAAGTTGTGCACAAGGCTTAATGTTCAAAGTTGACAAAATAGTAGCTAACGATAAACTAGCAAACCAGTTTGTTGTAAGGATACACAGGTCTTATATGGGAATACTGCCTGCCTCCCTAACCCTTCACAAAAAGACAGTCACTGCCTATGCATTCCTCTGGTGTTAAATTGGGATAAAAGCAGATGTTCAAATTTCTACAATCATGCATTTTGTGCGACTACTGACATACATAAACATAGAATGCCTCCCTACTCCTCATTCCTAACCCCCAATAGCAGCCACCTGTATATGTGCCTGATGTGTGATTGTGAGGAAAGTGAAAAAAACTAATAATTCCAGTAATGTACTCTACTTTGTTGTTCCTAGACAGTACACTACCTCTACACAAGCTATACTAACCTTCTTTGTACAATTCTGAGGTCTGTGAGAAAAGCAAAAGAAATAACGACTACACTGTCCTCAGCCCAAACACCTCAAAGGTTTGACTGTGATGAAAATTAAAGAAGTAATAATTATGTAATTCCTAACCTCCCCACCCACACACAAACATAACCTGCAGCAGCTTTCTGTACACACACATCTGAGCAGGGCTGGTCTTAGAATGGATACAGTTGAGAGCAGAGGCCATTATCAGCTTTATCCTAACACTGTCATATCACAGCCCTGTTCAGATTAAAGAGCGTAATCAGAAAATTAATGTTTTTTTTTCCTCCTCATTTTTCCCCAACCAGCAACAGCTTTTGAGGGGTTCCCACAAAGTCAAAAATGATTAAGGGATACCCCTGTATCCATTTATATAGTCTGGGGAGACTTCTAAAAGATTTGAGAGTCTGAATGTTGTGTAATATATTTTATGTCTAACTTTTGAAATGCAAGTACTTGTTAGCTGCATTTTTTACTGAAACCCAGAAGAAGAAGAATGTATGTGTCCTGGCATTATTGGTTGTGTGCACAGATAAAAATGGGTCTACTTCATGATGTTGAAAGACAACAATATCGAAGCTGATATTGTCGGCACCACAACATCGAAAGCGCAGAACATTGTGCAGGTAAACAGAAATCTCCGTAGGGGAAGATTTCCGTTTACCTCAATGTAGTGCGGTCTCAGAGTTGGAATATTTAAGTAGGGGGGTGCAGGGATGCTTGCCCCCCTGCCTACACTGGTTAGTTTTTATTTTTGTTTGCTTTTTGTTTTTTAAGAGTTATTCAGTGTTTTACGACTTCGATCACTAGAGGTCGACCTTTAGTGATTCGATGTAGCAAGATTTCGATAACGTGATATTGACGCATAAAAATCAGTGATATTTTGCACACAAGTGCACACACAAACACACACACACACACACACACACACACACACACACACACACACACACACACACACACACACACACACACACACTAGCCATTGCAATACTAGTTTTGTACTTATTTTAGCAAATAGCAATACATTGTATAGCACTGGTACTGCCACACCAGATCAGTGACTGCTGTGTAAAAGCTGTCACACAGAAGCAGGGGTAAGTCACTTTTATTTAGCTCACTGAGGAGTAATATATAGCTGTCACTGTACCTGATGTCACAGACCTTCCATGATTTTGCTTATAATTTTGCACTGTCTTTCAAAAAAGTTTGATTTTCTGGTAAATCATTCAGGATTATAGGCAGTCAATAAATTCAGAAATCAGAGTTTTATATTTCTTGTCCAAAAAAATGCATGTTGATGCAAAAGGTGTTATTCTATTAACTTTTTAACTGAATTAGAGTAATAATTAAAATGTGTTCCTGACTGATTCTTTATTTTGCTATTATTTTTGCACTGCACTGAATTCTTCAGCAAAGAAGTTGAGAGTTACAGTATCTGGTGTTCTGCTAGTATTTATAAACTTCCCTGAAAAAGAAAACAATCCTTATAGACTGGAAGTATCGGCTCTTCATAAAATCCAAGGTTTGCACTGAGATCAGTCGTTCTGGGCTGCTGCTCTGCCTAGTGCTTATCTTGTTTATGGTCATTACTAGCTTTATCCTAACAGACTCATATCACCTTCCTGTTCAGGTTAAAGTGCATAATCAGGAAATTAATACATTTTCCCCTCATTTTTCCCCAATCAGCAGCAGCTTCTGTGGGCCCCGCACACAATCAAGGATGATTAAGACTCCTCCCTGCAGCCATGGGTATTGCAGGTACCTAAAGCTGGCAATGTTGTTAGTTTTAGTGGAGACAGTGTCCACCAACATGGTTTAACTAAGCCAGGGGCACTATGTCAGTGATAAAATATTTAATAGAATTGTGAAGCCAGTTACTTGATAAAACACTGTAACTATAACCAGAGACATCTTTCTTTAAATTTTAAAGGAGATACAAATAAGACTTATTACCCACCTGGTGTATTAAATATTGTTCTACTAGCTTTTGTTGGTTTGACAGACATGTTACAAAATATCAAGATAAGATAACTTACTATAGTTGTGGGCCCCCAGTGGCCATAGGGTTTGCTAGTGCCTAAAGCTGGCTATGACTGGAACCTGATATAAACTTGTTAAATTTCTTCAGATCTGTGTTAGTATATGCATATTTCATGAGAAAGCATGTAATATTTCAAAATCTCAGTAAATGTTAAAACCTTTGCTCATGTTTTGGTTTTGCTATTTAGTTGAATCCAACTTTTTCTGACCACGAGGACTTTAACATGCCATGTCTGTCTGTAAAGAATTGCTTCTTTAAGTTCTTGCAAATTCTTATTCATTTCTTCAGTAATGTTGTCCATCAGCCTTGGTCTCTGCCTCTCTCTTCTTCTTTTTTTGTCTTTTATCTTTCCAATGCCATGGTGGTGCAGCGGTAGCGTTGTCGCCTCACAGCAAGAGGTTCTCCTGTTCAATTCTCGGCTGGAGCGCCTTCTGTGTGAAGTCTGCATGTTGTCCACACGATCAAGTGGTGTTTGAAAGACATGCGTGATTGGGCATGCTTTCGTTGAAGGTTTGGCATCGGGCTGGCACCTCAGCACTGTAAAAATCTACTGCAATCATTAACAGACCGGAGTTCCGCTGTGACAACCCCTAACCGGGAAAAGCCGAAAGAAGAAGAAGAAGTCTGATCTTTCCTAGCATCAGTGTCTTCTCTAGTGAAATCTGTCCTCACATTATGTGGCCAAAGTATTTGAGCTTAATTTTACTATAAGGATTTTCAATAAACATTCAGGATTTATTTAATTAAGTATTGCCTGATTCCATCTTTTTGAAGCCCTTGGAAATCTCAAATGTTTTCTCCTCCATCACAGTTCAAAAGCATCAGTTTTATGGTACACAGCCTTGCCTATAGTCAAGATATAACAGCCATGTGTTTCTACTCAAAAAAAAAAAAGCTTTGACTATATGGACCTTTGTTGACAATGTGATGTCTTTGTTTTAAAACTTATCTAGATTTATTATAGCTTTTCTACCAAAAAGCAAGCTTCTTTTAATTTAATCCCTGGGATTCATGAAAGCTCCATGCAAGAATATGTCTATTCTTGCACTGAGCAGATTGTGCCTGTGCAGCACAGCAGCATGCCTTGCATATTCCTGAAGGCACGCTGCTTGTATAACCTGCATGGGCACAATCCGTGAATGAGTGCAGGGGGCAGTGCTCAGATAGTAAACATGCCCCCTGTACTCAGGAAGTGCCATACAGCACTTTGAAAACAAAAACAGTGTCTGCAGACACTATTAGCATACCTCCCTACTGAACAGATATTCGCAGAATGCCCCAATTTGTGCCTCATATGTTAGGCATGTTCCTCCTACTGTCCTGGCAAAGAGCTGAGGCTTGAAGTCATTAAATAATTACAACATTTTGAGTCTAAGACTCCATATCCTTCATGCTAATGCAGAACCTATTATCCTATCAACTTTCTAAATTTGTAAGAGCAACATTTAAAGTCTGTCCCTCTTTGTCCCACCAACAGGTTAGGCTTTGTTTAGATTTTATGCTCTAAGAGGTGGAGAGGTATGACTGTTAACTATGTGCATATCCCTAAACTAAGAAAAATAAAACAAATATTTTTTCCCCATCCCCACAAAAGTTTAAGTGTAGCTGAGTGGATGTGCACATTGCGCAGCTGTGTGCAGCATAGCTTAAACATCCAAAGGAGCTAATTAGAAATATACAGCCAAAATACCCAGAGTGAGATAACATAGTGGTTAGAGCTGTCACCTTGCATGTAGTTATTCACAGTTTGAGCCCCAATAATCTGTTCATTTTTATATGTGAAAGCAACATAAAAAATTCTTCTTTTATAAATAGGTAGTAAATAATATATATTTGTTAACCAGGGTAGTGTAGCAGGTCCAAATGTGAGGTGTCAGTGTAGTAAAGATGTGAAACCCCCATAAAAACACAAGTGTCCCATACAGTATAGCCACATAAGAATAAAGAATAAAATGTAAGGAAAACACATAGGGAGATGTTATGGAAGGTAAACCTACATATCATAATATGGCATTAATGAGGACTCAACCCCACAATCCTGATAGTCCATAAAATGAAAGCTGAACAATCCTAAATTCTGTTCAGCTATGCTTAGCCGGTGTAAGCATTGCTTAAATTTAAATGCTTAGCAACAATTAGCGTAGCTAAGCAGATTTGCACACTGGTAAGCAGTGCTTGGCATCTACTCCTGTAAGCAATGTTTATCTTTGCTAAGCAGACTTGTGTGTCACTTAGCTTCGCTCAACATATTCAAAATCATCCAATCACAGCAAAGGGCAAGAAATCAGCCCTATTTAAACCTCACAGGTGGGAATACAGCCCATAACCAGTTGTAGCTCATCACTGCAGGCACTATGGCTGGAGCTGGTGAGGGTATGCACTTTTGCGTGAAGTGCTGGGTCATTCAGGAGTCCAGGGTCATGGCTGGACTCCTAGTAAAAGACCATGAAGAGAGACTGCAAGACCAGTAACAGGGCTCCCAATGCAAAGCGGAGGTTTGGGACCATCTCGCACATGATCTCACTAGTGCCACTGGCATCCCTTGGACTGGTGAGTAGGTCCGGCACCATTTCGCTGACCTGAAGCATAGGAAGAGGGAGTTCTTGGACCAGTGGATCCAAGATGCAAGGGCAGGGAATGTCCCAGATGTGTGTAAGTATCTGTATCAATGAGTGTTTGCCAAAGTCCAGCCTGTGTATGTGATGGATAGGTATGCATAAATGTTTCTCTATCTCTTGTACAGCTGCAGAGGGCTGCGAACTTGGATGCCCACGCCAGCAGGCTGCTAAGGCTGCTTCATGAGGCTGGTGAGTACAAATCTAGCTTGTAGTATTCAGGGCAAATAAATAGAAAGGAGTAAAATGTCACCTGTCAGTATTTAAAAATGGTTATTGTTTGTACTGAATAAATGAGGTATTAGCAGAGTAATAGTGATGTACAGGGTATATATCAATAAAAGTGTCAGTACCTGTCAATAAAACTCAAAATCCCATACTGGTTGTGTTTACTGTGGTATGTAGTGGTATGAATCTAAATGTGCACAGGTTCTGCACAGCAACTGTAGCTCTGAAAGCATTAAATAATTGAGGCTCATCTGACAAAGATTGTGGAGTTGTAAAACAGGAGATTAACTATATGAAATGTTCCATGCACCAAGATCTGATACCTGAATAGTAATGTTGTGTTAATCAGCGTTTCCCAGACTGTGCTATGTCAAAGTATGAATACACAGTATAAGAACTATCTGCCATGCATGAATGTCAGAATTACAAGGTCAGATCGTACACCCAAGAGAGTATTAGGCAGAAAACAGTCAAATAAAAGACAGGAGTTCTTCAATAGTTCGTTCTGATGAAACACAAATTTGTTATATTTTTTTGCACAAACAGGCAGGGTTCGAATCGTGGGAGTGGTAGTAAGCTGTATGCATAATTTCACCCAGGAATGTGTGAATGTGTGCAGAAACAGTCAGGCAGTGTTAACGGAATTTCCTCCACAGGTCTTCCAGGTAAGAAAAGGTATATCTTAGCTGTAAGAAGGCTGTACTTATACACTGTGTACAACACCCACTGTCCAACCCCAAGGCTGCAAATGATAGCAACATAAGTACATACACCATGGTGTATGTACTGATAAATGTCCCTCAAGTGTAACACTGTCACAGCTAGTGGTCACTGCTGCCAACACCCAGGGTGACTGATAGAAATCAAGGCAGAATATGGCACTAGCACAAACACAGTATGAATGCACATATGTAACCTTGACTATGTGAATATGGGTAGAAACAGTCTGGTAGTGCTAACAGACATTACCTCCACAGGTCTGCCATGTAAGGGAATGTTCATATCAGCCTTAGAAAGGCATTATTAATACACTGTGTACAAACATACCACTGCCCAACTCAATGTCACAGGTAGATGTAAAATGAGGTCATACCTGGAGAGTAATGAGTAGAGTAATGATCATTTCAGTTGTGACCAATGAATCCTATACATTTGTTAACTGACATATCTCTCTCTCTCTCTCTTCCCCACCCTATCTGCACCAGTAATATATACACATATATCAACAGGTATGTTTTTCACCAAACCTACTGTTGGGACATGGGTCCTATTGTTCTACAGCTATTTAAACATTTGATTATTAATGTTCCCTGTTCAAATACTGTCATTCTTGGCCTGTTGCTATCAGTGTAACCTGCATGCTGTTATAATGTCCACTGTGGTTCCATATATGCATGTTTTCTGTTTGCTATACAACTGTTTCAAATCTGTTTTATGGGTTCAATTGGAACACCCATGCATGCTGTTATAACTAATCCTGCAATGTGTTGTTAATGACTAAAAAACATATGTTGTAAAACCTCAATACCATAGTATGTCTGGGAAGGCTGATCCCAGTGGATCCACCTGTCCCGCCTCATCTGGCCGTGTCACCAGGCCCCAGCATGTCTGGAACCCAACCTGGGACCTCCTCATCTGCTGGTCCTGCACCACCTTCAGGTGGAACTGTCTCAAGGGATGAGGCCTGCTCCCCCCCCGGGAGCGAGCACAGACAGGACACTGTCACCCATAGTCAGGTCCATGGTTTGGTGAGTAGCGAGCTCCAAAAGGAGTTTGGAGATCAGCTACACCAACTTGAGTGCTGCGTGGCACATCTTGAGGGTCAGCTTGCCCCTCCTGCTCAGCCCCCAGCACAGACACCTTTGGTGCCGTGAAGGTGCAGTGGTGACTGCCCATGGGTGGGGACCTCAGTCCCACTTTATCCATTTGGGGACTCTTGGGCATCAGATTCCCAACCACCCTTCTCGTCCATGGTGTTTACCCCCCACATGTGTCATATACTGTCCCTGTCTGCTGTCTTGTCTGTCTTGTCCATCTTCCTAAGCAACTTACCGCCCCAAATATACCTACTATCCTTCCCCAACATCCCACTCTCACCGCAAAAAAACAAAAACAAAAAGGGCAATCTGTCCCCAAAAAAAAAAAAAATACACCCCATACATAGCTGTCCATTCCACACATATGTCCACTGGACACATGTAATCTGATCCAACTGGTTTGACAATACATTACTGTTGTCCTCTCCCCTCTGTCAGGTGGTTTGAGTGTCCAAATTTACCTCCAAATTTTGTAGAAGTGCACAGCTGTTACTGTAGAAGAAATGGACAGCTATGGACCTTCCCTATTCCTGTCCTGCACATCCCTAGCTATGTTTCATATTGTTTTTCCCTCTCAGTGCCCTTTTTTCACCACTTTCATATCACCCCTTTTTTCTTTTCTTTTAAAGAAATTAGCGCAGGGTTAATGGGAGTAAGTGGCAGTAAGCAGCAGTAAACGAGTTTGCAAGATGCTAAGTGATGCCTACACAGATTAAGTAGCTTCCAGTTTCTCACAAACCCATGCAAACCCACTTACAACTGCTTAAAACTGCCTTAATCACCATGTCTCCATCAGCCACTGTTCTGCCCAGCAACAAAATAATCAGCCCTGCCAAGACTTGAACCCAGGACCCTGTACACTAGTCAGAGCAATGTACCAATATACCATCTGAGCTGTAACAATGAATGCTGCTTTTGCAAATATATCATTCAGTACAGGTATAGAATAGTAGGGAACAAACACTGTGGAATCAGTCATGTTTAGTATATATAAATATTCACATATAGATGTGTATGGTGATAGATAAATATTAAAATGTATATACATCAGATATATGGAGCTATACATATAAAACAAATGTTGTTGTTGTCTTTCGGCTTTTCCCGGTTAGGGGTCACCACAGCGGAACTCCAGTCCGCTAATGATTGGCAGTAGATTTTAACAAACGCCGAGGTGCCAGCTCGACGTCCAACCTTTAATGAAGGCACACCCATTTACGCATGTCTTTCGAATGCCCAACCAACTGCGGGGAGGACATGCAGACTCCACACAGAAGGCACTCCCCGCACTCCAGCCGAGAATCGAATGGGAGAACCTCTTGCTGTGAGGCAACAATGCTACCGCTGCACCACCATACATATTGAATATATGCATATATATTGTTATATAAATATATGTATTGGTATGAAAAAATAAATAAATATATATACATATATATATATATATATATATATATATATATATATATATATATATATATATATATATATATATATATATATATATATATATATATATATATATATGTATATATGCACATAACATGTAGTGAAGTCATACCCAGCACCATACCTCTCTACCTCTTAGTGCAAGAATTCTGGACAAAGGCTTTCAAAATGGGGGGCAATGGGCCAAGACCAGGGACATAATGTACGTAATGCAGTTATAAATGTAGAATGTTGCTACAGTAACAGGGTTTGTGTCAGCATATATGTTCAGAAGGATGTGAGTTCTGAAACTGAAATGTATGTCATTATTTACTGACAGAAATCCTGACATCATCACAGTGATTTATCACAGAAATGAAAATAATGATTCTGTAGAACAGACAAATTATGAGCAATAAACCTGGACAGTCTGAAACAATTTGGCCAGTAGAGAGGTATGCTCAGAACCCCTTAGTGCAACAAATCTGTACCAAGCCTGACAAAGGTGGGGGTAAAGCCATGAAACTGGGAACATACCCAAATACTGAAGAAGATAAGGTGACACAGTTGATGCAGTAACACCCTTCTGTCTGTCGTAACATATATTGACTGGAATAGCCCAAGTCCAAAACCATATTACTCCCCACTAGTTACTGACAAAAATCTTCACATCATCCCACTGATGTGTCAAAAATACACAACACATTTGGGGGCCAGGCAACAGTACATCTGATAAATATCTGGACATAACATCACAGTAGGGAAACTACACTGAGCTGCTAATGTCACCAAGCACTGTCTAAACTACAGGCAGACTGACAGAACACTAACCCAATTTTGCTATGGGGAATACACACGTAATTGCAAACAGACACCAGTGTGAAAGTGCTTACCCATAACCAATCTCACCACATTCAAAGTGACATACTGGTCAGCCACATGAACAGTAGAGCATATGGACTGTGTGAACAAAATCATCAGCATGTTTGCAACTCACACACTACCCCTACATACACTGGCCCAATTCACAGTGTAGTCTGACGCCTGACTGTGGTATACGTCATGTGTCAGTCTGCCCCTACAAACATATACACCTGATAGAGCACCAGAAACTGGAGCAGCATGCAAAGTCAGATAGAAAAGGATCCATAACACTTACATCTACCCCACTCCCTACACAGGCCAAATACATTCACAATACACTGCTACACAATCCTGACAGTCTGTCAACAATTGTCAGAAATACACAGTCCTCTCAACTGTATAGAGTCCCACAGAATGTCCAGGCTTTGTCCTCATATATAAGGCCTCCTACACATAACATGTCTGGCAGTCTGATACATCAGTGGGATGATATCAGGAATGAAGTCACTATATAATGTTATACTATACCTATCCACCTCTTGCAGCATGACATCTAGACAAAGCCTGACATACTTCAGGGGCAGATGCCCAAACACAGGGGCATTATTGACAAATTGCTGTTATAAACTGAGAAAGTTGCTGGTGTAACAGGGTTGTTGTAACATATCTGCTCTGAGGTATATGAAGTCATAAACACACATAGGTGTTACCATTTAATGACTGCAATCCTCAGAGTATGCTACAGAATTTCCAAGGCCAAAAAATGTCTGAGTAACACACCAAATATAAGAGTCCAAACTCTGGCCAGTCTGCAAATAGCCCTACAGTTGACAGTTATGTCAACCACATAACACTATCAGATTTAAATTCACACAGAGTAGCCATATCCACACAAATCTTGTCAAACTAGCATTATTTCAAATGTATAACAGCAATACTTACATTCTGTCCATATGTCTGGAACATTCTCCCCCAGTTTGTTGGGCTGTCTCCACAGTGTTTGTTGTAAGAGGTATTTCCAACTACCCTCTGTGATGCTATTTGTCACACACCTTCATGAAGTCCTCCTCACAGGCAAGGAAAAGGGGCAATGCCCACATGAAGTACTCAGTTATATGAGTATGTTTCCATGCTATTGGGTATGGGAATGATACCACAGCTGTTCTACATGCAATTAGCAAGTGAGGGACTCCAACTGGTGCACAGGCCATCAGCTGCTCATGAGCATTATCTACAAAAGGCAAGCTGCTGTCTATACAAAACAGATGTATATCCTACATCTGTCTCAGAGAGAGAGAGACAAACAAACAGATAGATAGACAGACACAGACACACACACTGAAACTGATGGATTATACCAACTGAACCAAAAAAAAAAACACAGGTATGTCAAACAATTAAGCATGTAATGGAATGTAGTAGGGGGTATGGAAAATATGAAGTTCAAACAATATTATGTCTCAACAACAAATGCTGTACTGATATATTGTTGAGTAGGACCTATGGCTATAGCATCTGTTTTTGTCTGCAGTGACAGAGAACACACCTCAGGGCCCTGAGGCACCCCAGAAAGGATGGTTCACATATGACCACTACTGGAGTGTGTGTTGCACAATACTGACTGTGACATTGCGAGGCCAGCTACTGGGATGTCACCATTATCCATATGCTAATTGTTACTACAAATATGATATACCTGTTTGTCTCAGACATGTGATGGACCTATACAGGGTATTTGCATACAGAAATACTGTCGCAGCTGTGTGTGTTGAACTACATGTGATATATTGAGCTCATACCATTCAACTGTCCAGTGTTATGCATGCTGACCATATGTGTGCCTCATATTTGTAGTTATGTCATCAAGAGTTGTGTTATGTCCGGAAAATAATTGTAAACCTGTGAACACTGACATTACAAGATCACCTTTTCTTTCTTTTGGCTGTAACTGTTAGTGGTCGCCACAGAACATCATCTGTCTCATGTCTTCCTGTCCTCTGCATCTTGCTGTGTCACACCAACCACCTGCATATCCATTATCACCACATACATACACCTTATCTCAGGCCTTCCTCTTTTCCTCTTACCTAGCAGCCTCATCCTTTCCCACATATACTCAACATACCTCTTCATCACATGTCCAAACCAACATAATCCTGCCACTCTCTGGCTTTGTCCCCAACCTGTCCAATCTGGGCTGACCCCCTAACATACATAGTATTAATCCTGTCTACGCTCATCACACAAAGTGCAAATCTTAACATCATTAACTCTGCTATGTCCAGCTCTGATTTCAACGCCAGTGTCTCCAACCCATATAACATAGCTGTTGTCACTACCCTCTTGTAGACCTTCCCTATCACTCTTAATGGTACTTGCCTGTCACAAATAACTCCTGATACTCTTCTCCACCACCTACATCCTGCCTGTAACTCCCCCACACTCACCATTACTCTGAACTGTTGTTTCCAAGTATTTACACCTATCCACCTTTGCAAACTGTACTCCCTGCATCCTCACCATTCCTCTATCCTCCCTCCCATTCACACACAATTATTCTGTCTTAGTCATACTGACCATCATTTCTCCCCTCTCTAGACCATACCTCCACCTCTCCAGGGTCTCCTCAACCTGTTCCCTACTCTCACTACAGACCACAATGTCATCTGCAAACA
Source organism: Protopterus annectens (assembly GCF_019279795.1). NCBI lineage: Eukaryota > Metazoa > Chordata > Ceratodontiformes > Protopteridae > Protopterus > Protopterus annectens. The sequence goes on from NC_056744.1 coordinate 836,876,258, forward strand.
GCACAGTCTATGGGGACTCCTGTCTGATCATGGCTGCCAACCTGTCCATTGCCACTGCAAATAAGAAAGGGCTCATAGCTGATCCCTGATGTACTCCCACTTCCACCTTAAATACACCTGTCACTCCAAATGCAGAACTCACTGTTGTCACACTAGCCTTGTACATATCCCGTAGCATTCGTATGGATTCCTCTGCCACTCCTGACCTCCTCATACAATACCACAACTTTTCTCTAGGCATCATGTCATATGCTTTCTCTAAGTCCACAAAGACACAACACAGCTACTTCCAACCTTATCTGTATGTCCCCATCAACACTCTCAGAGCAAACATTGCATCTGTACTGCTCTTTCCTGGCATGAAACCATACTGCTGATGAGCAATCCTCACCTCCCTTCTTAACCTAGCTTCCACCACCCTTTACCATTACCTCATGATGTGACTGACCAATGTTATCCCTCTGTAGTTACTACAGCTCTGAACACCACCCTTATTCTCATAATCAGTACCCAAACACATTTTATCCACTCCTCATGCATCCTCTCACTTTCCAAGATTACAGTAAACAATCCGGTTAACAAGACCACTGCCATTTGTCCTAAACACCTCCATGCTTCCACAGGTATGTCATCTGGACCAATAGCCTTTCCATTCTTAAACCTCTTCATAGCTATCCTTACTTCCCCCTTGATAATCAGTTGCACATCCTGATTCTCCATACCCACATCATCCAACCTTCTCTCTCTCTCACTGTCTTCATTCAACAGCCTATCAAAGTACTGTTTCTACCTTCTAAACACACTCTCCTCGCTTGTGGGTACACTTCCACCATTATCCTTTATCAGCCTTATTTGCTGCACATCCTTCTTAGCTACGTGCCTCTATCTAGCTAATTGGTACAGGTCCTATTCTCCACCTTTGGTGTCCAACCTTACATACAGCCCTTCAGATGCCCTATCATCAGCCTTTGCCACCACTCTCTTTGACATGCACCCCATCTCCCTATACACCTGTCTACTTTCTTTATCTGTCTGACAATCCCACTTCTCCTTGGCCAGATCTCTTTCTCTGTATACTCCCCTGTACTTCCTCATGCTACCACCAGGTCTCCTTGTCCTCCTTCCTCTGTGCAGATGTCACACCAAGCCCCATTCTACTCATCTCCCTTACTAGGCTGGATGTAGTTACCCAGATATTTGCTGAGTCTTCACTGCCACCCACTTCCTGTCTTAACTATTCCCTGAACTCAACCTCACAATCACCCTTTCTCAGTGTTCACCATTTGATCTGTGGTGCTGCCCTCACATTCCTCCCCCTCTTCTTGATCACCAACATCATCCCACAGACCAACATTCCATGCTGCCTAACTACACTTTCCCCTGTCACCACTTTACAGTTACCAATCCCCTTCAAACAGGCCCACCTGCATAGGAGATAATCCACCTGTGTACATCTTCCTCCTCTCTTGTATGTCACCCTATGCTCCTCAGTCTTGTAAAACTACGTATTCACCACAGCCATGTCTAACCTCCATTGCAAACTCCACCACCATCTCACCTTCTGCATTCCTTTCCTTAACACCATACCTACCCATCACTTCTGCATCCCCTCTGTCTCCTTCACCAACATGCTCATTGAAATCTGCTCCAGTCACCACTCTCTCACCCTTGTGTACACTCATCACCACTTCATCTAACCACACCAAAGTACATCTGCCTCATCCATCACACACACAATTAGTGGAGCATATGCACTAACAACTGTCATCGTTACACCATCAATTCCCATCCTCCTAAATGTCACTCTACCCGACACTCTTATCACCTCCACAAGCACTCTTGGCATAATGTTCCTTCAGATTAGCCCCTACACCAGTTCCACTCCCATACACACCATGGTAGAATTATTTATACCCAACTCCAATACACACCGATGTACACCCCTTCCATCTAGTCTCTGGAACATACAATATATCCACCTTTCCTCTGTCCAGCATATCAGGTAGCTCATTCCCCATACCAGTCATACTCACAACATTAATACTTCCTACCCTCACTACCTAGCCTTTCTTCTCTCTGCCTGCCATATAAGCATCAGACATCCTCCAGGGTATGTCTGTGAATGCAAAGGCTACTGCACTATCAAATGACATACGTGTGTTACAGCAATATGAAGAAAGTGTCACTATTTTTGGCACATAGCCCACCATGTATGTGCAGTGTCCTCCAGATGTCCTGCCCTAACAGGTTGACATAACTGATTGAGCAGCAAGACTGTAATTACGCTGTGCCATACTGACGTAGAACAGAAATGTATAGCAGGTATTACCTGTGCATATGTATGTATGGGTAGGTGTACCTGACTGCCTCATAACAACTGACATGGGATGCAAAATGTCAGGTAAATAAGCTGTACATGTTGCACACATGTGTAACCTTAGATTCTGTGCATCCAACAGAGTTACACTTCTACAGCTACTGGTGGTGTCATTAACCTGACACAGACATGGGTAGTATAATAAGCATGAGTATCACATTGAAATTGTAAAGGTGGCCAACTGTGTTCTGATCTTGTGTCCATGCCTACTACAAACAGATATATGACCACCCACATAGCTGTATGGCCTCAGCAATACCTTACTTGTAAAACCTGTCTCCGCCAAAGTAGATTAAACCCCTTTGCTGGACAGCAGCAATGCACAAAGCACATAATGTGATTCTATATTGGCTGTACAGGACAAAGTAGGAGCAGGCACCAACTGGAAAGCATGTCAACCTTTGTCTGAATGAGCATATTAGGTCACAGGTGGATTACTGTAAGGCTAACTATAAGTACAAATTAGACACATCCACTAAGGTACTACATGTCACAACAATCTTCCATGGTCTCCATATGTCTTGCCTATAGGGTAGGGCTGGAAGATGGCAGAAGTTCCTCACACCAAACAATATCCAGGCCTGGTGAAAGTCTGAAAAGAATACATCAGATCTCCAAAAAAGCAAATAGGAAAATGTGTTATGGTAATATGGGACCATGGTTGAACTCTTTGGCCACAATTCTGACAGGTGTGTTTGGTGCAATAGCACCACTGCACATCACCACAACAACACCACCCCCATGATGAAGCATGGTGATGGCAGTGTCCTGCTTTGGGGTTGCTGTTCTCAAGGTGGAACTGGGGTTGTAGCCAAGTTAGAGGGGATTATGAACAGTTCCAAACACCGGTCCCTTGTGGCTCTAATCCTTCTGGTGTCTGCCACATAGCTGTGGATGTTAAGGAATTCCTCCTTTCTACACAACAATGGTCCAAACCATACATCCAAATCAACAAAATGATGGCTTCACCAGAACACATGCAACGTTCTGCACTGGCCGAGCCAGAGCCCACACCTACATCCAATAGGATATATGCAGGGTGACCTGAAGAGGGCAGTGCACAGGGGATGCCCTTGCAGTCTGACATAGTTGGAGGTGTTTGCAAGGAAGAGTGTGCAGACATTGGCAAGACAAGATGTGCCATGCTGATAGACACCTTCCCAAGAGGACTGCATGCTGTGATTAAATCAAAAGGTGCTTTAACAGAGTATTACTTTAAGGGTGTGCACACTCATGCAACCAGTCTATTGTACCTATTTCATTTACCATATGTTACCTGTAATGGATGTGTATGTTCTTCATTTGGATTGCACAAGTTATATGTCATGTGACATGATGGCAATGCTATAACCTAATTCCTGAGGTCTCATGTGATGTATCACAAAAACCTGGCATGTTAACAGGGGTGTGTGTACACTTACTATATCCACTGTAAGCTTGGGAAGTTGTTTGAATACCTGGCTTTGTTTTAACATACAGGTACTGCAGGTTATGCAGTCTGCTCCTCAAATTAGGACATTAATTAATGGCACCAATCCACAGGTCAACCCAGTAATGTATCAGACAAACACATGAGTTATGAGGAACAAACTAAACATATGAGCCACACATGTAGACATTCAGCAAAACCCTGTACAGTTGGGAGGTATGTTCTGTAGATGTTGCCAAAGTGTTATACAGGTGAGCAGCAATAATTTACATGGGTGCAGTGTTTGCTAGGTGAAGGGCCATCACCTACTAACACCACTCACGTATCCCAGAGGTGTATATTAGTAGTAACGGTAATTGTATAAGGCTGCACTGCATGATACTGAGGGTCTGTCCAGAGTGTGTATGTTATTATCTGACTATGTGTCGTGAATGCCTCCAGTCGGCTAATGTGAGGTCTGTGTAATGCCTTTGAGGCACCTCATCTGTGTGTGTGTGTGTGTGTGTGTGTGTGTGTGTGTGTGTGTGTGTGTGTGTGTGTGTGTGTGTGTGTGTGTGTATATACCAGCAAACCTTATAGTACCGGTAGTAATTTATATATGTTGTTTTTCCCTCACAGGTGGACATGGTTGCTGTGGTCCCTCCTGCTCTGATTCTGATGTCAGTGTCTCTGCAGACTCTGACCATGATGATACTCATATTGAGGCACAGGTGGGGTTGTCAGGGTCTGAATGTGTGCCCTCGGTTGGCATCCCACTATTGTCAACCCCATCCCTGCACACAGTCACAATACCCACACATGCCCCATCACCAGTGGTCACAGATAATCAACATTTGGGAGGTGGTGGCATGGAACAGGCTACTGTGGTGACTATGGCAAGTGAGAGTGCAGGCACTAGCCATAGCCAGAGTGCTGGCAATGTTCCACATAGGCAGATGGACAAGGGTGCTTGGAGGAGGATTGCAGCCTGTCATGCCCCATTGCAAGTGCCACAGCAGCAGTCAACAGATGCATGTTTCAGGCCATCATGGAGGGACAGATGCATAATGAACATAACACCAGACATATACGCAGGGTCATGGATGAGCACATCCCTGGTGTCTGTGGCGATATTTGTGAACTCACTGCAGCCATCCATGAGCATACTGAGGTCATGGATAGACGGTGGGGATAGACCTTGGCATTCCTTGACCACGGAATCTGTGCTTAAGCATTTGGCGGATGATGGCTAGCAGCCATATGGATCTAGGGCAGCACCACAATCAGCTGAGGGTCTACATGGCCATGCACCATCACGTTCCTTTACTGGCAGTGCCACCAGCACTACTGAAGGGGGTGTGCTATCGATGCCATGATGCAGTAGGCCATGGGTACATGATCCTGGCTGGTCCAAACAGGGATGTGGTTCCAGCAGGCAGCAATCACCATCTGGGAGTAGTACTACATCTGGACTCATCTCTGGTAGTGCCAGTGATACCCTTGGCAGGCCCAGTTCCTGTGTCCATGGCCAGAGATGGTGAACTGTACACCCTGCCATCTACAGCCCTCAGCTGTCCAAAATGCCCCTGTGTAGGGCACCCATATGGCATGACTGTGGGAATACAAACACAAACACATCACCATCAGAAAAATCACATACACACACAGACACATACATACCACCCCTGCACAGCCCATTTAATGAACACCACCCAAACACACACACATGGTGTCACACACATGCATACACAGGATCACGGTTGCCAGTGTTGTGTTTGGAGCCCCTACCCATCAAGTTGTGGTACCACACTATTATGCAGTTATTGCAGGTGGCACAGGGCTATTAGTGTGATGAGTGTTACAAGGTACCTGTAAGGCAAATAACATCACTGCACTTGTGGAGTATGGAAATGGTGGCTGTACAGGGTGTGAGAGTACTCATACAAGTCTACACACTCACAACCACTGCTATATACACCAATGTGCACACACACACACACACACACACACACACACACACACACACACACACACACACACACACACACACACTTGCCAGTAATGACATTAGCAGACCAACCTGTCTTGTTATTTGCACCAAACTATTCCATACTGTTGCACAGGGCTTATAGGGCTGAAGAGTGTCTACAGATACCACTATGGTTGATCTGAACAGCGGACCTCATACAGTAGACCTAGGAATATGTACTGTGTGTACCATGGCATAAAATATGAAACCATGCCCATCTAATGGAAATAGTTCTCACACAAACACACACACACACAAGATTCTCTTCTCTCACACATTTTCCAGGACTGAGATTAGAACCCCTACCTATCTATCTGTTGTTACTACATTGTTACACATTTATCACATGCACCACGGAGGTTATGGGGTGACACTTGTCCAAAGGTACTTCTAAAGTGAGGGACATCACCAGGCCTTGCAAATTATGACAATGAGTGATGTACTGGATGAGAGAGGCCACAATATACTGTAACCTACACACATACACACTTACACACACACACACACACACACACACACACACACACACACACACACACACACACACACACTTGCCAGAACCTATATTAGAACCCCTAGCTATGTAGTTATTGGTATTATAATGTTATGCAGTTACCGCACACACCACAGAGCTTATAGGTTGGGGAGTGTCCCAAGGTATCTATATAGTGAATAACAACTATAGCACTTGTAAGGTATGGCAATGGTAGTTTTACTGGGTAAGATGGGCCACCAACTACTTTCATCCACATGCTTACACACTCACAAACACTTTTATACACACTAATGTACACACACATATTTGACAGTACTGAGATCCATAGGTTCAAAGATTCATAGGTGTGTACATGGCAAATGACCATGGAGGCTTTACAAGGGTAGCCCATGGGAATATGCTAGCATCATGCCACCTGGAGTGATCCCCAGGGTGGGTATTCTATTCCGTATCCACTCCTCCTGATGTCTCTTGAAGAGGGCCAGTGATGTGCTCTGTTTGACATGTATGTCTCATCTATTCCATAGCATGGTCAGTCTCTGGGTTGTGAACCTGTCCCTCCAACATGTCCTGCTGATTGTGAGGATAGGGTTGAGGTATTGGGGGCATGTTGTGTGTACAAATTGGTTTCTTTGGGTGTAGCATTCCTGAGTGGGTTGGGTCAGACATGGCTGTGTATGTCAGGCAGAGATCGCACCTAAGTAGCCAATATGAGACAGAGATCCATTGGAGTTGTTGGAGTCTGTCCATATGTGGCAAGTATGTAGTACCTAAGATCCTCTTTGTGAGGTACATTCGCAGCCTTTCCTGTTGTTGCAGGTGTCCAGTCAGGTACATGGCAAATGGGCCATAGTACACATTGATTGGCCAACTGAAGGGAGAGTACAGGGAAGCATTGTCCTTTTACTCCCTGGATTCAACACCCTTAGTCAGGAGAAGTGGCACATGGAAGGACTTTCAGAAGACAATGGCACTGTGGTGGTGAACAGAGAGCTCACTGTCAACCTGTGTTCCCAGTACCCTTATACCAACATCAGTGTTCAGTGGACTACCATCAATGTATTACTTTATGGAAACCATGTCGTACCCAAAGGGGATGGCGGCACATCATCTGGCATTGAGCTTATGTTCAGGGTTCTGACAACAGTCATAGGTCTCAGAGAGGCCTTTGTGAAGGATATCAACCTCACATGGGGGAGTAATAACACCTTGTAGTCATCTGCAAACATTGTCAGCCAGGGCGCCTTCGTATTGAGCTGGTATTCAGAGGTGTGAATCCCAAACATGAGGGGACCCAAGTCCACAACCTGTGGGACTCAACTCATGACTGTTCAGCAGTCTGACATGGAGTCTACTGCTTTCACAATGTGGGTTCTGTCTTTGAGCCAGATTGCAGGCCACCTACTGATGTAGGGGTTTATATCTACCTGAGTGTGTTTGTATATGATTCCCTGAGTGGGGAGTGATATCCAAGGACTAGATGGGCTGCCTATCTTGTTATTTATTCCATACTGCCACATAGTTATTGCACATGGCACAATGCTTGTAGGGCTGAAAAGTGTCTACAGGTCCCTCTACAATGGATGACAACTGTGGGCCTTGTAATGTGGACACTGGGACATGTACTGGGTGGGCAACAGCAAAAAGCAGCAAAATACACCCCCAATGGATATGGGTCTCACACAAACACAACAACCACCCCCCCACAGACAGGATACTGGTCTTACACACACACACACACACACACACACACTTGCCAGGACTGAGATTAGATCCCCTACCTATCTATTGCTACTACAGCATTATGCATTTATCTCACATGCTATGGAGCTTATAGGGTAAAGGTTGTCACACACACACACACACACACACACACACACACACACACACACACACACACACACACACTTGCCAGGACTGAGATTAGAACCCCTATCAATCTATTTATTGCTACTACAGTGTTACACATTTATCACGCACCACAGAGCTTATAGGGCTGAGACCTGAAGAAAGGGACTTCTAAGGTGACCGTTATCTGCATGACTGCTAACGTAGGGCAATGGGAATTGTACTGGGTTTGAAAGGACCCAAAAGCTTTAACTTATAAACATACAGACACACTTTTATATTTGCCAGGACTGCGATTAGAACTCCTATCTGACTAGTTATTTGTACTATAGTGTTATGCAGTTATCGCATGTGCCACAGAGCTTATAGTGTTGAGACCTGACAAAAGGGACTTCTAAGGTGACTGTTATCTACAGGACTGCTAAAGAAGAGCAATGGGAAGTGTACTGGGTTTCAATGGACCTAAAAGCTTTAACTTACTTATACACACACACACACACACACACACACACACACACACACACACACACACACACACACACACTTTTACATTTGCCAAGACTGAGATTAGAGCTCCTACCTAAGTAGTTATTTGTACTATAGTGTTACACAGTTATTGCACGTGCCACAGAGCTTATAGTGCTAAGGTCTAACAAAAGGTACTTCTGCGGTGACAGCCATCTTCAGGACTGCTAAAGTAGGGCAATGGGAAGTCCACTGGATGGGAAAGGCCTGTTAATTCCTAGATCCTACTAACAATTCTCTAATTGTATGAGCATGCTCAGTGTGACCTTCTATAGTAAATATGGGACTCCATTCCAGGGATTGTTGTACTCCAGTCTGGTTTGTTTTGTGCTACAGCCATACCTCTCAACCTGTTGCTGCAGGATATCTGGAGTTAGCCTATCAAAATGGGGAGACAATGGGCCATACAGTGATTGTGACTATTTCCCTTAGTAATGTATGGGTTGCTAGGGTTACAGGGTTTGTTTAGCAGACATCTGACATATATGACATTTGACACTGTCATGTATTGTTTCAGTACCTTGAGACATACCTCCTCAGATCATCACAGTGATTTACCAGAGGAATACAGGAAGGATGATGCACACACCAATATTATGGGCCAAATGCTAGGCATTCTTGCATAATCTAGCCTGCTGAGAGGTGTGCCTACAACCAGTTGACTGCTGGAGCTGTGGAAATGGGCCAGCACCTTGGTGATATATTACAATGATGGAATCTCTGTGCATTTCTGTTCTGGCATGGTCTGATTTCCAGTCCCTGTCTACCCTGTAGCACTCTACTATCTCCAGATCATGTAGTCCCTGGTAGGTTACCCTGGGTCTGAACACTCTTCTCCTCCTCCTCAGTCTGAGTCAGTTGTCAGCATTATCCTTCTCAGCACCCTCGGCCTCTTGCACAGACTAATAGATCAAATCTACAGCAGCCCCTAATATTTTTTACTAGTTTTGTCAGTTAAAATTCCCCCTTATGTGTACACCTATGGTGCAGAGTTTGTGGGAAAAAACAGACTGGAAGGTGTTTACATAGTTTATAGTGGTGTGATACAGATGCTGCCTGTGTGATTGGCTGACTTTGAGACATTCCACCTGCCAACTATTTTACTTGTATTTGAGTGGATATATTTTGCTATTTCCCTTTTTCCCCCTTCCTATTTACACCCCTTTTAAGCCCTGAGGTGTGGTGAGCAAACCCACTGCATAAATGTAAACAGTGCTGCTATTTTGTTTTTGTTTTTGCTTAAGTCTCAGTGTGCACTGCGCACACCTGTTTAACTAAGGTAAACACATTTTTAGCAGAAATGGCCCTTCCTGGACCCGAACACAATTTTCATTTCATGGTGTGAGACATTACGGCCTCAGACACACACCCTTGCTTAGCTGTGCATAGCTAAGCGCAAACGTGGGCAACGGAGCTCCAATGTACTTATAGCAAGCATGACACACCCCCTTTTCATGTTAACTGCTCCTCCTGCCTACACTATCTAGTTCTAGCATCTACATGGTTAGGTGCAGTGTATGGACTTAGAATATTTTGTGATTCAGTAAATTTCCCCTCATTTGCATACCACACTGCCTTAGTCCATAGTTACTGCTCTGACACGAAGCCTTTCCCCTTGACAACAAGTGTTCCCTGGTAATGTTTTGATTCTGCATGCCATTGACTATAATGGCAAAATGCAGATTTCCCCATAAATTGTGTTTTAATATATATTTTTTTTATTTTCAGCACGATCCCATTTGCGCACCACTGCCTTATGCTTAAACGACCGAGATCGGCCAAACAAAAATTACTTTGATTTTTTATTAAATGAAACACTTTCCCATGCCAATGGCCATATATTTGGTCATTGGCAAGCCTAAAGTTTATAATGCATGCTTTTATTTGAGCTGTCATGCCTCCATTTTGCTATTTGCAGAAATGTGTTTGGTTAGTAACCGAACACATTTCTGCAACTAGCACTGTTCCTGCACAGATGCCTGCCTGCTTTCTGAATCATTAATTCATCTCATTTGTATGTTTTTCACCAGCAAATGAGGTAATTAGCATTCTGCAAGGCTTTCTGTGCAGGAACGGTGTTGGCAGGCTCATGCACGTCAGATCAGTTGTTTCCTGAATCACTTGGTGGCCATATTCTGTGCAGGAGTGGCTACACTGTTCCTGTACGAAAACTTTTGTTTAATAAATCCCGGGGAATGTCTTGTCATGTGTAGAGATGTTTGAGTCCAGGGAAATAGAATGCGACACTATCTTCACTTCTGCCCAATCGATTTGCAAGGACATTCCAGGGCTAGATGGTATAATTTTTGTGTTTTTTTATATTGAGCAACAACTCAGCTTTTGTGCTTTCTACCTTCATGTTCATTAACTGGCCTTTCAATTCTTCATCACTTCCAGACATTGCAGTAGTATCACAGGCATATCTGAGGTTATCAACATTTCTCCTAGCAATTTTGATTCCAGCATTGGATTAATCTAACCTAGCATCCCATGTGGTATATTTGGCATATAAACTGAATAAGTAAGAAGACAATACACAGCCTTGTCATACTCCTCTCCCAGTCATGAATCAGTCATTTATTCTTTATCTAGTTCTACCTGTTGTTTCTTGTTTTGTATACGTGTTCAGCAAAAGGAAAATAAGATGGCCTAGTAACCCCATTGCACTAAGAACTTGCCACAGTTTGTTATGGTCCCCATAGTCAAAGGCTTTAGTATAGCCATTGCAGCAGAAGTATTTTTTTCTAGAATTCCTTTGCTTTCACCATTATCCAGTAGATGTTGGCAATTTACTTTGGTGCTCTGCTCCTTTTAAAACCAGCTTATACAAGTGGTATCTCAGTCCATATATTGCTGGAGTCTAGTTTACAGGACCTTGGTCATTACTTTTTTAGCACAGGAAACAAGTGCAATTATTTGGTAATCTGAGCACGCTTAGCATAGCCGTTTTTTAGGACTGGAATATAAATTATCTATTTCCAGTCTAATGGCTAATGTTCTGTTCTAAAGATTTGAAGGTAAATTTCAATTAGCACTGTAATAGCAACATTTTGCAGTATTTTAAGAAATTCTGCTGGAATTCCATTACTTCCTTCAGTCATATTATTAGCAAGACTTTCTAAGGTCTATTTAATTTCACTATCCAGAATGTTTGGCTGTAGATAAGAGAACATATCATTGTAGGTATCAGTAATGTTAGGGTCCTTATCATAATATTTTCTGTTTTTTTAGGTCCTGTCCATCATATATTATTGCTCATTTACTATTTACCTATTGTAAGTATGCCTTCAGCTTGTTTTCCTTTAACCATGCCATCTGTAAATACTGTGTTCTATAAGTCTTCCTACATTTGCAAACTGTTATACTTACATCCCTCTGTAACCATGCCATCTGTAAATACTATGCACTATAAGTCTTCCAACATTTGTAAACTTTTCTACTAACTTTTTGCTCCTTGAGCTTGGGTAAAAACTGAAATGGGTCATTTTCTATCAATCCATCACAACAGCCAACAAATAAACAAACAAGCAATAAATAAACAAATAGACCTACAGTTGACATATTAGTAGGCTGGCAAACATTAAAAATTAATAAATCACAGCACACCAGTATCAACAAATATTATCCAGTGGCAATAAATAATATATGTGATCACATGGTTCCATTTTACCATACACACAATATAATAGCAGTGCATTACCTGAGCTATAGTCATTCATGCTGTACATTCAAGTATCAATTTTAAATAGAAATGCAGTCAACTGAAAAGCTAACTGCTTTGGCAAAATTTGTTCAGAGATGTCAGTCCCCAAAAAACGTTAGTTGTATTCAGATATGGAACCCCATTTGTGGTACTTTCCTGGCTGTCAAACTGCCCCCAGCCCGGAAACACAACAGTGTTATATAACTAACCTATTGCCACAACAATAGCATGGTCAGCAGACTATTGCGGGCAAAGTGGGTGACCTGCTTACTCTAGTCTGACAAATGCAGCCACTTCCTGTGAAGTTTGCAGGGTTCTACGTAATACTCAATTAGTTAGTCACCAACCTTTGAAAAAAAAAATAGGGAAAAGCACATCCATCAGTGCTTATAGCATACAGGATTGAAGATACAAGTATCTACACATCTTGATAAGAGTGAAGATACACAGGAGGGAGAGACATGAGAATCAGAGATATAGATTCATAGATTCATAGATTAGTACTAAGCTAACTTCCCTTACGAGCCATTTTAAGCCTAGCCAGTTATCCCTTGTGAGACTTAAACCCTGCACCTTGTGTTTGTAAGACAAACACCTTAATCATTAGGCCACCCTCCCAACCTATGAACATACCTCACCAAAATAATAAGTCACTGGCATGTAGTTCTGGTACAATATCACAAAGAGAAACAGACATTGCAGGCAGCATCTAATAGCCAACAATAGAAGTTGGAAAAATTGTTTTATCAGTGCAGCTCTTACAGCCAAGAGACAACCTGTGAGAAGGAATACACAGTTAGAAATTTGAGATTAGGCATATACATCCAGTGACTGCCCCCCCAATGTAAGTTTGTACATAGGCAATGTATGGAAAGACAATGGAGAAATATCAGAGCTTCCCTCAGCCAAGGCCATGATTAATGTGGGTCCAAGGGTGCTCAAGCTTGGGAAGGAGAAACTATGGGAGTCAGCATTAGAAGAGGAAGTTTTCATATTAGAGAGACTCATGAAGCTGTTGGGGAATGTTCATGTCTAGTCACTAGTAATGAGGGCTATGTCATTCTTTTGATAAAACATTGCAATATGTTGTACCTAAATTGCTTTCTGATGTCAACTGTGATGAACCTACCACAGTCACCACTGTCTCTCACTTACTGAACTAAAATGGCTAGAACTCCCTCACCTTCTTCAATGGTATCAACTCGCACTCACCCACAAACTAGTACACCATCCTCTAAAGGTCCCATCCCTCCAGAATCTGCTCCAACCCTATCTCACCACCAGACCACTATGATCCAGCAGCAAAAATCAGTTACAGGTTACTACTGTCAATAGCACTGCTGAAGAAGCACTATTCTCTGGTGCTATAGCCAAATTATGGAACCCCCCCCCCACAATAACCTCTGTACCATCATGCACCCACTTCAAAGCTTTACTTAAAGTGTACCTAAAAACATGTTGGCTATGCCCTCGTAACTCTCCCCTCTAACTTCTCCCACCCCATCTTCCCTCTACCTCTCTTCCACCCCACAAACTACCTTTGATTACAGCAAGCTCTGATACTTCCATGCCTATCTACTTATTATATGGCAATAACTTCTTATTGTAACAATTGTTAATATCTGCTATAACTTTGTGGATGGAACAGATGCTAGTTATCTATTGAATGTACTATGTTCTTCATCTGTAACTATGTTTGTAATATTTTAATTGCTAGGATTCTTCATCTGTAACTACGTCTGTAATATTTTAATTGTGGAGCTTTTCTCCCCGGGCCTATATATATATATATATATATATATATATATATATATATATATATATATATGTGTGTGTGTGTGTGTGTGTGTGTGTGTGTGTGTGTGTGTGTGTGTGTGTGTGTGTTTGGAGCATCAGGGGTGCATGACATTTGCACTCCTGCAAAAAAAAAAACAATTTTGTAGGAGAAGAGTGATGTTCAATAGTTGTTCTTCTCTTACATTTTTTATTTTTTTTGTATCTCGGGATTAGGCAAAGCAAGTCTTGAGATATCAATAGGGAGTCTGAAATGCTTGTATGTTGCTACTAGCTTGAGAAGCAATTCTTTGAAAAATACATGTGAACAGTTATTAGTACACCATTACAATGCAAATACCATTAAGCAAATAAAAGCAGATAAATTGTTAATTTCAAACATTTAAAACTGAATAAAGAGTCCCTTTAATAGAATGAAGCAAAATTAAGTATTCCACTTGGTAAAATGAAACGTAGAAGCAGCTTTAAGCTTGTTACAAAGAAAAAAAATAGATGTATTTAAACAGATGAATGGCATAAAGAAAAATTTTAATTATGAGCTTATCTAGACCTTTTTTAACCAGTAGCTGAAGAGGTATGCTAAATTCTGCATGCGCCTGAGTTAGAAGTCAAAAACATAGTTGCATAATTTCACAAACAAATTAAATCCAATTTGACCTCTGTTCAAAAGTGCAGTTCCTCTGCATGGTCCAGAAATAAATCAGAATCTCTCCATTTTTTCTTTCTCTCTACTTAAAAAGAGTCCAAGGCAGCTCCTCCTGTCTAAATTCAGAAGTGGGTGATGATTTTTGTGTCTCCAGAGGCTTTTAGCTGTGGGAATAGTGATGGGTTAAGGGTGAGTCTAATGCATTATTTATTTATTTTATTATCAGGAAAGTCCGACTTGGAACAAAGCCAATTTTCAGCAGAGGCCTGGAGAGAAACGCTCTAGATGCATGTCTTTATAACATGGGAGGAAACTGGAGCACCCGGAGGAAACCCACATGAACGCAGGGAGGACATGCAGAGGATATGCAGACTCCACACAAAAGGCACCCCAGCCAACAACTGAACCGGAGAACCTCTTGCTGTGAGGCAACAACTCTACTGCTGCACCACTGTCCGTATATGTTTTTGAGCATTAGTTCTCAAAAAATATACTACGTCTAAGCACTACAAATACTTGCACATTTACGAAGCTTATTTAATTTGTTTCAACAGTTTTGCTACTTTCCACTTAAAAAAAATTATAGTCAGTAAAGTTACCTTTTTCTATTATATACATTTTATACACTGAAGGATTTACAACAGCCAGAGTTATATGAAAAATGCATTTGATTTATAGTATAGTATAGTAATACTTCTGAATATAGACCATTAAAAGGACCTTCAGGCTAGTGCCAACAGCTTCCAGCCACAGTGCGTCATGCATGTCTAAACTGGGCCTGTATGCAGCCATTCATCACACTGGTACATGAACTGATAAATGCAAGAACAGTGGCAGTTCCCTGGTCTGTGAATCAGCATTTGTATGTATCTTTTTGTCAAGGAGCAGCACTTTGAACTGTGGAAAATATGGTTACTGGCCCATTTTGAAAAAGTTGATGTCAAAGTTAGATGGTAGCATTTTGTATTGCATAAAATCAGCCTGTTCTTCTTTAAGAAGATATTGTGGTAAAAGACCAAACTATATGGCCTAGCAGCATCATACACCGAGGATTCAAAGCTTGATATACTACTGGGGCACTTCCTAACTTTACAATCCTGCCAGCATACATGCTGATAAAAGCATAAAGGAGTATGTGCTGAAGAAGCTGTTACATGCTTCTATCACCTTCTTATGTGATTTGGAGACATTTCTTATTTGTCAAGAAATGTTCCATCCCTGTAAGGATAACCACACAAGTTCACCTTGTCCTCAACTTTACAATGGCATATAAAGTCCTGTGAATCTGAAGGCTCAAACCACTTGTCACCCTGAATACATTCCTCAGTTGCTCATGGAAAGAACAATCTTAACTATTGCTAGTAAAATCTATGCTGCTTAGTGAAGAAATGTTATACAAACCGTTGACATTTGCAGTTCTTTTTAAGTGAAAAAGCAATATAAAAGTCTCAACTGACGTGCTGCTGCACATGATGTAAATTTCTGTAAATAAACACTGTTTGTCCAGTGCTGTGGCACAGAAGAATAATGATCTGACTATGCCGCAGAAGAGTTTGATTAGGGGCTCTGGCATCTGAGGATCTGGCAGCGAGGGTGGGCATGTCCATCCTGGGAGAGGATGAATGTGCCCATCTTAAGAAGAGGAGTGGAGGGTGCATGCAAGGGGCACTCAATGCAGTTAAATTTACCAGGCTGAGGCAAGAGAAAGCCTCTGCTAAGTGCTTCCTGAGGGCAAGTGTGGCAGCTTGCTAATGTCAGCCACTTGTGAAAGTGAGCAATAGTTTAGCTTGGCCAGACCACTGTATATCAAACCCATGCAATGTTACAAAGGCATGAGAGGTAAAGGGGTTAAAGCATAACCATTTTTGGCAGCAGTATGAAATTGCACCAAGGTGCCTCAGTCTCCTAACTGGCCCTGAGCATGGGTTTGAGAAAAATCTGGTAGACCTGATGAAAGAGGAGTGGCACTGGTAGAAGCTGAAGGTCATCTCCAAACTGCAGGGAGAGCAAAAAAATAAATAAATAAACAAATACTTTATTAAGAGACTAGAAGTTGTACATTTCATTTTCAGTGTTAGCCAGTCTACTGTATATAATATTGCTTGCAACTCTAATGTTGATTTTAAGTACTTGCTTTAAAAACAGGTGATTGTGGTTATTACCCCTTATCTAACTAAGTATATGACAGTAAGTTCTCTGTTATTAAGATATGATGTAGAAATGCTTCAATGCCATCCTGAATAACTATTTCCACTTATGGTGTA
This sequence comes from Protopterus annectens, assembly GCF_019279795.1. Classification (NCBI taxonomy): domain Eukaryota; kingdom Metazoa; phylum Chordata; order Ceratodontiformes; family Protopteridae; genus Protopterus; species Protopterus annectens. The sequence goes on from NC_056744.1 coordinate 836,893,348, forward strand.
CTCTGATTTATGAGACCCTTTGTCCATGAAACATACACAAATATTCTTATTTCTCGCTCCACCTAATCACAAAACGAACAACAATGTATAATGCTGGCAACTACTAAAGTTCTGATTTCCTACCTTTAGTAGTGAACAAATTTCTAGTAGCTAGGTGTCTGACATGCAACAGCTGTCTGAACGTAATCAGTTTGAGATTTCAGCAATAAATAATGTCCTCCAGGGTGAGCGTTAATGTGCAATTAATGCCTACCCAGGGTAGAAGGCCCCTACACCCCTGGAAAGGCATTAATTACATATTATACCATGACCCCCCCAAAACGTGCACGCTGATTGGCCAGCGTGCCCGTTGTAAATCGAGTTATACTAATGGAAAAAGGTCCGGTCGCCCGGACTTTTTCCATTAGTATAACTCTTTTTTTTTAAAACACTGTCTCGCTATGTTAAATGGGTTTAACATAGCGAGACAGCTTTAAAATAAGCAACGGAGATCTCCGTTGCTTATTTTACTGTCTCGCTATGTTAAACCCATTTAACATAGCGAGACAGTGTTTTAAAAAAAAGCAACGGAGAAAGCAAGATCTCTGTTGCTTTTTTAGTGTCTCGCTATGTTAAATGAGTTTAACATAGCGAGACACTAAAAATAAGCAACGGAGATGTCCGTTGCTTATTTTAAAACTGTCTTGCTATGTTAAACTCATTTAACATAGTTAGCGAGACACTAAAAAAAAGCAACGGAGATCTTGCTTTCTCCGTTGCTTTTGCCCACAGCTCTAATGTACTGCGCAGGCGCGCAGTACATCAGAACTGCCGCGGATGCCAGACATCTGCGGAAGGGCAGTAAACAGGCATTATACTATGCCATTATTTAAGAAAAGTAATAGTTTCTTTTCTTAAATAATGTCATGGTATAATAGCAATGACCCACTTCTGGGTGTGGGTAATGCTAAATTTACCCACGGTTGGCTTTGTTTGGTCCTTGGGCCTCGGGACCAAACCACGCCAACCGTGGGTAAATTTAGCATTACCCACACCCAGGCGTGGGTTATTGCTATATTAACACACACCCTGGAGGGCATTATTGCACTTGGAGAATGGGTTCTCTGTAAAGTTGTTGTATTTTACTTATATACATTTTTATTACTATTTATTTTATATATTTTTGATGTAAAATAGTTCCTCTGCCTAATGTTTTAAAGTTGCTGTAGTATATGTAAATTGTGTTAGAAGAAGCATTTTACATGCAAAATATATAATTTAAAAATATCTAGATATTTGCTTTATTTTTAGCCCTTTAATGCTAAAATGGTTTCTTGCCAGTCATTGGGGATTGAAGTCACTAAATAATGACAAACATTTGACTTTCAGAAAATTCATGTTAACACAAATCCTGTTATTTAACTTACCTTTTGATTTTTTTTAAGTATGACATTTAAAATCTGTTCATATTTTGATTCTTTGTTCCCCCTTTATTTCAGGCTTTATCCAGATTACTTGAGCTAAAAGGCTGATAAGTATGCAGACCTCTTATCTGCAGCTGCCAGTGTTCCATCATCTCACTGTCTCTCCCTCTGTCACACAGAATCCCCCCCCCAACACACACACACACACACACACACACACACACACACACACACACACACACACACACACACACACACACACACACACACACACACACACAAACACTTGCACTTTGGAAAAATGCATGCTAACACAAGTCCTATTATGGAAGCAACTTTGTGATTTTTTTTTAACAGGATCTAAGAGCTGAGGGGTATATAAACCTCCTGAATGCTGCTGCTGCCAATGTTGGATCACTCTCACTCTTCACTCTCCCTCTCTCTGTCTTTCTCTGTCTCACTCACACACACCTCACTTTCATGCACACAAGCTCACATACATACACACACACACACACACACACACACACACACACACACACACACACACACACACACTTTTTTCTGTTATATTTAGTTTTTCACTCGCTAAACAGCAAAAAAGCTGCTCAGTGAATGTAAAATAACAGATCGATTGATCCCGCTTTCACTCACATACACACATGCATTTACACACACACAGACATAAACATATACACTTTTTCTTTTAATTTTCTTTTCTTCTTTTTTTTGACATTTTACACTTGTTAAACAGGGAAGTGTTGCTTAGCGAATGCAAAATAATGACGGTTGTTAGTTTTTTCTGTCTGAGCTCCACAGCAGCTTGATATGCTGCTGTGAAGTGGTGGACTTCTTTTTCAGTGGGCATTACTTGTGCATTAATACCCTGCTGGAAAGCATTCATTTTCCAGTCAGGATGCTGATCTGCAGTTCACCCAATCTATAAGTTCTATTATACAATGACTGCCGATTAGTATTCCAAAATGTGCACTCTGATTGGCCAGCCCAACCAGCTTGCCCGTTGTAAATCCGACTTGCACTAATGGAAAAAGGTCCAGTCACCCAGAATTTTTCCATTAGTATAAGTCTTGATTTTTTTTTTTGTTTGTTTCTGTTAGGTATCAATGGAGAAAGGAAGATCTCCGTTGCTGTAATGTTTAACATAGCGAGATATCTTTAAAAAAAGCAACGGAGATCTTCCTTTCTCCATTGCTTTTTATAAAGATATCTCGCTATGTTAAACTCGTTTAACATAGCGAGACAGCTTTAAAAAAGCAACGGAGATCTTCCTTTCTCCATTGCTTCTTCAACATAGCTCTGATGTACTGCGTAAGCATATGCATGCACAGTACATCAGGAAAAAGCCCCAGGATAGCAGAAAACCATGGAAGGGCACTATGCAGGTATTATACAAAGGCATTATTTAAGAAAAGTAAGTTTTTTTTTCTTAAATAATGTCCTTGTATAATAACAATAACCCACATCTGGGTGTGAGTAATGCTAGATTTACCCACGGTTGTCTTTGTTTGGCCACCCGGGCTTCATCCTTGTGACCAAACCACACCAACCAAAAGCACCAGACCTAAAAAATGGAAGACTACAATTGTTCAACCCATTTATAACCCTCCTGTGTGAATTATTATAGACATAACTCCCTTTTGCCTGTTCTAGGAGGTAAATGTACTTTTTTCTCCCTTCTTTCAGGTTCACATATCTTTGCCATCCATTACAATAACTCACTAAATGGGGTAAGGTATCTTATTTTCCAAACAAATGGAACAAAATTTCCTCATAGGTTGAAAGAGATTTTACAATCAGGTTACAAGACAGAATTTTTGTCAAAGCTCTCTTGTTAACCTTTTCTTTGATAAGCAAAGAGGCATAGAGAAGTTTCATTCTGTCAAAAACTGGTGGAATAGAATGTCCTTTTTAGTCACAAAGACAGACAGTGACATTTGGAAATCCATTTTGGATTTTTTCCGAATACAGCTCAGCAAGCTCCTGCCTGGTGCCCTGCAGAGTTCTACAGCACCAGAGAGACAAAAGAGAGACTTTGGAGTGATTATGTTTCATTTTTCTGCATTTTCTTGCTGCCTTTAGCTAATTCCACCTAAAACGCCGATTTTCTAGAGTTTCTGTGATTTAAAAAGCTTGTTTCAGCTACATATTGTATTTATTTTACTGCCTGTACTTTAACAAAGTCATTTTTGTGTTTAAATTACCTGTTACTGTTGTGGGCTACACAGTCAAGTGTGATAGCTATTTCTGTGCATTTAAAGTGTTTTTTTGATTGTATCTGCTTTATTTTCTGAAACAAAACTAAAACAAATACTTGTTTTCCCACCTTTCTAAGCTAGTTTAGTTCAGTTTTCAGGTTAGTGCTGAATTTAGGGCTGTGTTACAAGTTTCTGTGTTTGCCCATATCTTTCTTGGATAGAAGGAAGTTTCTCTGTTCACTGTGAGAGAGGGAGCTTTGAGCAGCCTATCTGTCCCTAGAGGAGTGGTTTCAGCCCAGAAATTAGTAGTTTATTGGCTATTTTAGGCTAATTTCTATCTCTTTCATTCCCCTGCTATAAAACCCTCATTTGCAAGGTTTTTGTGCTAGTATACAGCTCAGCAAGCACCTGCCTGGTGCCCTACAGAGTTCTACAGCAGCAGAGAGACAACAGAGAGACTTTGGAGCGATTAAGTATCATTTTTCTGCATTTTTTTGCTGCCTTTAGCTAATTACACCTAAAACACTGCTTTTTTAGAGTTTCTGTGATTTAAAAAGCTTGTTTCAGTGACATATTGTATTTATTTTACTGCCTGCACTTTAACAAAGTCATTTTTGTGTTTAAATTACCTGTTTAACTGTTGTAGGCTACACACTCAAGTGTGATAGCTATTTCTGTGCATTTAATGTGTTTTTTAATTGTATCTGCTTTATTTTCTGAAAAAAAACAAAACAAAAAAAAAATACTTGTTTTCTCACCTTTCTAAGCTAATTTAGTCCAGTTTTCAGGTTAGTGCTGAATTCAGGGCTGTGTTACGAGTTTCTGTGTTTGCCCATACCTTAGTTGGATAGAAGGAAGTTTCTCTGTTCACTGTGATAGAGGGAGCTTTGAGCAACCTATCTGTCCCTGGAGGAGTGGATTCAGCCCAGAAATTAATAGTTTATTGGCCATTTTGGGTTAATTTCTATCTCTTTTATTTCCCTGCTACAAAACCCGCATTTGCAAGGTTTTTGTGCAAGTATACAGCTCAGCAAGCTCCTGCATGGTGCCCTGTAGAGTTCTACAGCAGCAGAGAGACAAAAGAGAGACTTTGGAGTGATTAAGTATAATTTTTCTGCATTTTCTTGCTGCCTTTAGCTAATTCCGCCTAAAACGCTGATTTTCTAGTTTCTGTGATTTAAAAAGCTTGTTTCAGCTACATAATTTATTTATTTTACTGCCTGCACTTTAACAAAGTTGTTTTTGTGTTTAAATTACCTATTTAACTGTTGTAAGCTACACACCCAAGTGTGATAGCTATTTCTCTGCATTTAAAGTGTTTTTTGATTGTATCTGTTTTATTTTCTGGAAAAAAACAAAAAAAAAAAATTGTTTTCCCACCTTTCTAAGCTAGTTTAGTCCAGTTTTCAGGTTAGTGCTGAATTCAGGGCTGTGTTACAAGTTTCTGTGTTTGCCAATACCTTACTTGGATAGAAGAAAGTTTCTCTGTTCACTGTGAGAGAGGGAGCTTTGAGCAGCCTATCTGTCCCTAGAGGAGTGGTTTCATCCCAGAAATTAGTAGTTTATTGGCCATTTTGGGCTAATTTCTATCTCTTTCATTTTCCTGCTATAAAACCAGCATTTGCAAGGTTTTGCATGCCGGGCAGCGCCAGTTAGCTAGGGTATAACTATTCCCGGCTCCACAAAGTCTACTCTTCAATTTTCCCTTGGAACTAGACAAACTTTGAACTTAAGAAATCAAATCATTCATCTCTCATCCTGGCACTTGCTCAAAACTCATAGCAAGCACTAATAAACCTTAGCACTTGATCCCCCCTATACTGTAGAGAAGCACAAAGATCTCTATTCAACCTTACCAACCGTTCAGTAAAACAGTTGACTGTACCTATCCAGGCATGTCCAAAGGGCAGTTTCAGGTGTACTCTCCAGTCCAACTGGTGAGTCTGGGCATTTTGAGGCAATGTTACAATTGCCTCATGTACACAGACAACCCTCTCCTCCTTCCACCAAACACTAATACATGAAAGAGATGCAATTATACAGCCAAACTGGAGGCTAAGCTCTCTCAACCCAAGACTGGACCAGGCAGTCAAGAGGAGAAGAGAATTACTTGCATCACACCACCAGTCTCAAATACACCTATGAAACCAGAACTGAAAAAAAAACACACATAAAAACACAAAAACATACTCGAAGGCGCTAAATAAAAATCTGCAAAAGCAACAGAGACCTCCAATGCAGATGTCCAAGCAACTTCCACCCCACAACAGAAACCATGAAACACATACTTCACAAAACCAGTGTGCCACACAATCACAGCCCTTAAGGCAAAATAACATATCCAACACACTAGTAATAAGTGACTCTATAGTCAGGCACACTGACCTTCCACTCACTAGGCTGAACAAGGAGAAGGTTACTGTTAGTTGCCTGTCGAGTGCCAGGATCCACCACATAACACAAGTACTCAGGTCACTCCAGAACGAGTACAAATATGACTCTATCATTGTCAGTGTTGGTGTGAATGACCTGAGCCGTACCTCCCTGGACTACATGAAAAGAGACATGGAGGAGCTCTCTGATCACGTAGCCCAGGCCGGTATGACCCTGACCCTGAGTAGCATCCTGCCCTCACCAAGAATGATACCATGGTACAGAGAAAAAATTATCAATTTCAACAATTGGCTAAGCTTCTGGTGTCATTCAAAGGGGATCCAGTGTCTGTCAGCCTGGGATGACATGCTCGACAAGCCACGCTGCATCACTAGAGACGGCTTGCACCTGTCACCCTTAGGCTTTCGAATAATGGCCAAGGCTCTTGCCACCCCCATAGTGCCTTTTTAGGCAAGGCTCAAAAGACAAACCCACTGCCGTAAATAGCACAAGTAACAAAAAACTGAAGGTAATGCTGCTCAATGCCAGAAGTCTAAACCTCAAAATGCATGCACTCGAGGCAATCCTCAGTATGGTGAAAGGCGATATATGTGCAGTAACAGAAACCTGGTTTATGGATCCAGAGAGCACCCTGGCACTACCAGGCTACAACTTATACCATACATTTTGGCCACAAAACCCGGACCGAAATACAAAAGGCGGGGGAATATCCATATTCATCAAGGATACCCACACCTCCAGGTTAGTAGCACAGCAAGATGCTTCAGAGATCATCCACGTGCAACTAACATTGGGCAAAACTGTTATTCAAATTATAGCTTAGCTACAGATCACCCACCATGTCCCAGGACCCCCACTCCACATTCCTGGAAACACTGGGAAAAGATAAAGGTCCTCCCAAACACCCTGATATTGGGCGATTTCAATTACCCAAACATTAACTGGGAGAACTACTCAAGTATGAACTCCCTTGCCCAACATTTCCTAGAATTTATAAACTCAAATGCCCTGGATCAACTGGACAACACCCCCACCAGAGGTGACAACATATTGGACCTGGTCATCACCAACATGGGCGACCGGTGTTCCACACCGGAGATTAACCCCTCACTGGTGAGATCTGACCATAAACTAATCACTCTGGATATCCACATTCCGCCACCACCCCCAGTCAAAGAAACCTCCGTGAAAAACTTTTCAAAAGCAAACTTCACATTACTTAAGACTGAGGTGGGAAGTTTCAAAGCCCCCATGCTAAAGGATAACGCTGTCCAAGCTGCAAAATCCTTTACTAATGCACTCTACAGGCACCTACAAGAATGCATGGATCGTGCTATCCCAAACAAAACCAAGACTCACTCCTCCAAGAAAAGGAAACCAGTGTGGTGGACCACTGCCATAAACAAGCTATACAATAGAAGAAGGAAACTAGTACAGAAAAGAGTAAAATCCCAAGTAGGGAAGACATCCCTGATCAGTATCAGCAAGAAACTACGTTCCCTCATAAAATCATCCAAGGTTAGCTTTGAAAGAAAAAATTGCCATGGACTCCAAAGATAACCACAAGGCATTCTTTAGCTATGTCAAGAATCTAAATGGCAATTCTCAGATCTGCTCAGAGTTAGTGCAGAATGACACAAAATACACTGAACCGATCGATATAGTCAACATTCTGGCAGACAGGTTCAGTGCAAACTTCACCCCCTCTCACCCCCAAAAGGGCCCATAACTATACCAGAAGAATGTAATGCCCCTGAAATCACAGACACTCAGGTTAAAACAGCCCTCTCCAAAGGCAAAAGCACAGCATCAATGGGACCAGACGGTTTACCAGGCTGCATCCTACACAAGCTCAAAGATGAACTAACCCCTCACTAAAACACACTGTTTAAACTCAGCCTTTCCACAGGCTATGTGCCCACAGAGTGGCGTACAGCAATGGTTATTCCACTCCACAAAGGTGGAGCCACAACGGACCCTGGGAACTATCGTCCTATAAGCCTGACTAGCTTGGTCTGCAAAGTTATGGAGTGCATCATCATGGCTCTCATTAACAAAGACACTGGAAACCTCCAAAAACTGGACCCTACCCAGTTCAGCTTTGTTAAGGGCAGATCATGCCTCCAAAACCTGGTGGAATTCTTTGAGACAATCGCCAAGGCTATAGACGAGGGAAAGGTGGTCCACACAGCCTACCTAGACCTCGCAAAGACCTTCAACACCATTCTCCACTCAGGTATTATAGACAAGCTCACCAGCCTGAACATAAACCCCTTCATCACGAGATGGGTTGCCAACTGGCTCACGGACAGAACCCACATGGTAAGAGTTGCGGGAGCTAGGTCTGACTCTAAACCGGTTACAAGTGGTGTTCCCCAGGGCTCAGTCCTAGGACCCCTCTTGTTTGGCATATACTTCTCAGAGGTACAGGCAAGCACAGGACTATGGCTGACCAAGTTCACAGACGACTGCAAACTAGGGGCTATAATTGACTCTCTGACTGGCACAGACATCCTCCAAAAGGTTCTCACTGAGACAGATACCTGGTGTCAAAACCATGGCTGGCCTCAAGCTAAATGCCAAAAAGTGCATAGTCATCCCCTTTGGAAAAAACAAAGTACCCACAAACTACCACATAGGTGGTAGCCCCCTAAATATGGAAGACATAATAAGGGATCTGGGGACCCAAGTAGATAGTAACCTCTCCTTTGATAATCACATTGCCAAAGTGGTTAGAAAATCCTTCTATGTGGCCCACCTAATCACAAAAGGGTTCACATCCAGATCAAAAGAGGTCATTGGGCCCCTCTACGCATCACTCATCAGACCCATCATAGAGTACAATGCCCCATTTGGGATGTACCTTACAAGACACCTGCAACAACTGGAAAGACCACAGAAGTTCCTCACCAAGAGGATCACTGGCCTCAAGCAGATGCCCTATGCAGCTTGGCTGAAAAAACTCTAGCTGTACTTGGCTGCATACCACCTACTCAGAGGTGATCTCTGCCTGACATACAAGGCCATGTCCAACCCAGAATTGATGGACATGCTCCACCTAAAGAAAACCATATCCCCTTGAGCCACACACTCCAGGGATCTAAACCTCACCACAACAATAAATAGGACATGCTGGAGGGATAGATTCCTGTCCCAGAGACTTCCCATGCCCTGGAATAAGATTCCAATCTACATTAGGCAGAGCTCCTCACTAACCCTCTTCAAGAGAAACCTTGACGAGTGGATGGGAAACAGAAAGTTTACCCCAGGGATCACTTCAATGGCTCTGCTGGACAGAGGCACAGGGAACTAATCTAAGGGGGTGGCGAAAGCCAACATATTCTGGCTAGGCTTATAGATGCCTTCTGGCAGATCGCCTAGTACCTACCTATGAACCTATGAACCTATGAGTACCTTAAATGCAAGCAATACAAAACACGGACAATCCAAGGGTTTCTTCTCTTTGTGTTTCAGGAAACTTGGATTTCAACTCCTGACTTGAAGCACACTGATTAGATACCTATATCGCTTGGCATTACTGGAGATTCAACAAAAATGGGCAGCTCAAATAAGAGATGCTCTGAGCCAGGAAAATGGTAGAAATAAAATCAAACAACATAAAAAACATCAACTACATCAAAAACATTATTGTTAAAAAACACATACACTTCTGCACACCAGTGCTTCTCAAGTGTATCAAATAAACAGAACAAAAATCATCAATATCCTTAATAAAACTATGTATATCAATAAGTAAAGGTTTCAAGGTATTTTCCAAATACATAGAAAGAGGCTTGGTTATCCACCCCCTAGAAAACACTATAGGTCTCATAGGTGGGTATGTAGCATCCTTGTGTATTTTAGATAACCCATAAAATACTGGTGTTACTCGATATTCAACATGAAGGAAAGATATCAGTTCATTAGTAACATAATTATTCACACTCGCATCAAAAATAATAGCTTTAGTATTAGTAATACAGTGTTTCATATTTAACTTATTGATCCTTTTGTAGAATCTATTATCACACAAAAGCTGTCTATTTGAGGCAATACATTTATCTTTATCCATAATAACAATCGCTCCTCCCTTGTCAGCATTTTTTATTATTATATTATTTTTATTCATTTTAGTCTGTGCATTTGTTTCAAGCCTACTTAAGTTCTTACATCTAAAAAATGCATCAGACTCATAAAGACCATAAATGTCTCATTCACATGCTTTTTCAAAAGAGAAAATAACAGAATGACTAATTTGCATTGACGTAGCAGTTTTTTTCAAACTATGCAAAATATTTTCAGTTTTCAGGGAAAGCAGTTTAAAATCAAAGATCTAGTAAACATTCTAAGTTCAGTCAAACTATCTTCGAATTTACCACAAGATGCAGGAATAAAGGACATGTCCTTATTCAATAACTTACATTCAGTCACAGTCAGTTCATTACATGAATTATTATGTACAATATCATGTTCTGAATGGTTCACCTGTTCTTGCCCTCAGATTCACTCTGTGTTCTCAGGCCTTATTGAATGCAAAGTTTTCCTTTTCTTTCTTATTTTTCTCTGCCTTAAATCGGTAGAGGTAGTTTCAGTGGTCAATTTAGTGCCAGAAAATCCTCTTCATTATTCATATCTGAAATTTAATTTATCATGGCTTTCAAAGTAGATGGCAGCAGAAGGTTTGTAAATTCAGCAGACTTAACCAAAAGACTTCTGCTGTGGAACAGTGGCTAAGCATGCCATGTTGTTTTTTTACTTCCCATTTATCTTGCTTTAAAACCCCAGAAGTGCCACATGGTACCATGTCAGTCTGTTTTAAAGGAAATGATTGGTCTACATTCAATGAAATATATGTGCTCCTATCATCCCTTGGCCAGTGAAACACATCTCCACATCTGAAGTCTAATGTATTCTTTTACAGCTTCTGTCTTTTAACCACTATAAGACATATCTCATATTGTGCCACTGAATCAAATACAGTTTCAAGTTTTACTTTTTCTTTGGACTTTAAGCATGATGCTATAATATGAGAGTATAGTTCATTAATGTTAGTTAACAGTTCATCTTCTAATAATTTAAAAAAACTCATTCATCAACTTCATATATTCAATACTTAATCTTAAATTAATCTCTAGTCAGCATCTTAAATGCTGTGGGTGTTTATTACCATATGGAGGCATTTTAAGTATTCTCAAACCCTTTGGTATTATGCCTTGTTTTATGAAAGTATCAAAACTTAGCTTGTGTTACTACAGTCATTATGTTCATAAATTTTATTTTCCAAAGTACAAATCAATTCAGATATTACAGACTGAAGTATGCCATCAGTATGTTCTTCTTGATCTTCACTTATAACATATTCTTCTTCAACCAGTAGAGGGTTAAATTTTAGAGTCAACAGATAATCCAAACACTGTTTATCAATTAAAATGTTCTGCAGTGTGCTATAAGATGGATAATAGCTCCATCAATATCTTCAGTGTCTCGTGAGCACAATCCCAAAAATTGCAAAAATAACAGAAAACAAAAAATGGGCAGCACAAATGAGTGATGCTCGGAGCCCAGGAAAATGATAGAAACAAAAGCTAACAACAAAAACTGGCTTAAAGATCTTCATGGTAGAAAAATTAAACACAAGTTTTTGCACAACAGTGCTTTCTCTAGTGTATCAAAGAAACAGAGCAGCAAATGGAGGAAGATATAAGTAAGAGCAGCAATTAATTGATATAATTTGTGTTAAAGAGACAATGCCCATATTGTATAAATACATACTTATATACATAATAATATGCAATGACATTCAAGAAGACTTAACCCCAGGATTCAGAAGTGTTCTGAGCAGGTATAACTTATTCCTGCATGGAAACAACCATTTAAGTGCAGTACGGCAGTGCGCCATGCATATTTATGAAGGTGCTCTGCCTCTGCACCTAAATGAACATAGAGCGTGGAAGAGTGCAGGGGGTGTGTCTGAGAACAGAGCTCTGACATTATATACCCCCCTGCACTCAAGAATTGCTGTTCAGCAATTACAATGAGCAAGAACGCTCACAGTACATCAAATGCATACTTCTCAACCGTCCATGATTGTCAGGGATGTCCCTGATGTACACTCAAATGTCAGCATTGTGCCTCTGAATCCCTCTTAACACTGGTGCCATTGGAGTTATACTGAATAAATAATTACAATAATTAAGAGGTGATCACTTATGTCACTGCAGGAAATGTACATTAATTCACATTCTGTAATGCCGTAAATGTCTCAAGTTAATAGAACTAATATGTTAAAAGTGTCCCTGATTGTCCCTGATTTTGTCTGGATTTGTTCCTGATTGTATGACAGCTATGACAACAATCACAATTTTATTTTTTTTATAAATGTGATAACATTTAACCGTAGCTGCACGGGTTTGCTCGTTGCTTTGCCATACATGCTCCAGCTTAAACGGCACAAGAAGTTAAATAGCAAGATTCACTCAATAGAAACAGTAGTACAATAGTGTAATGGGTAGAACATTCACTTTGCGAGTAGTTATTCTGGGTTTAATCCTCACTATAGCAAATTCACATTTTACGTGTGAAAGGAATTTATAAACATTTTTTTTGTTGTATAACCTATTAAATAACATATATTTGTGAACTGGAGTACTGCATTAAGTTCAGATGTGAGGTGTAATTTTAATAAAGTGGTGAAATCCCCCAATAAACACAAGTGCCCTATACAATATATGTACACATGAATCACGGATACTAAACAAATTTATAACATGTAATGAATGATAAATCAATGCCATACAGCAAATAGTTAGTAAAATTAAAAATAAGCAATGCTAAGTATTGCAAACTTCTGCTTACCAGGTGTAAGCAATGAGTAGCCCAGCTAAATAGATTTGCTCATTGGTATACCCTTTAAGCAATACCAACCATAGGTAAGCAGGTTTGCCCATAGCTTAGCATTTTCAAAACCATCCAATCACAGCAAAGTATGGGAAATCGGCCCTATTTAAACCCCACAGGCAGGAATATATCTCATACCTGTTTGCAGCTTCCTCCTTTAGGCACAATGGCCGTTGTTGGGCAAGGATCGCGCTTCCGAGCTCAGCGCTGGGGCATCCAGGAGTCTAAGGTCATGGTAGAACTCCTGGTAAAAGACCATGAACAGAGATAGCTGCAGGGCCAGTACCAGGGCTCCCAATATAAAGTGGAAGCCTGGAACCATCTCGCCCGTGACCTCACCAGTGCCACTGGTATCCCTCGAACTGGTGAGCAGGTCAGGCATCACTATGCTGACTTAAAATGGAGGAAGAGGGAGCTCTTGGATCAGTGGATCCAAGAAGCTAGGCAGAGGGGTGATGTCCCAGCAGTGTGTATGTACTCATTCTACTAACTGTTTAATAATTGCCTAGCTCGTGTATATTATGGATAGGTATGGCTAAATATTCCTCTATGTCTCTGACAGCTGCAGTGAAGCGGGATGTGAATCAGGAAGCCCATGCGTGTAGGCTGCAAAGGCTGTGTTGCGAGGCAGGTTAGTAATAATCTTGCATTTACTGTCATAAGAAATAATTATAAAAGCAGTATAAAGTTAATTGCCAGTATAAAAACTGTATTGTGTATGGGATGTACTGAATAAACCAGACAATATGGCAGGAAGAGTCTCATAAAGGTTGTATTTAAATAAAAGGGTAACGGCCTGCCAATAAAGGTTTAACTCCTGGACTGCTTGTGTTTACTCTGGTATCATATGGTAATGTAGTATTGCATTCTCTTAATAGTACTGTTGCATTAAGCACTGTTACCCACACTGTGCTACATAAATAAAATGTGTAGGAATGTTTGTATAAGACTGTTGTAATCACAAGGTCATATTGTACAACTGAGGGTGACTTAGACAGAAAACAGTGAAAAGATACACAGCAACATCCAAACAGCACACTCTACTGTGATGTAAACTATCATATTGTTAGTGCACACAGCCATGGTTCGAATCCTGGGAGTGGTAGTAAGCTGTATGCATAATCATACCCCTCAACTGTTCAGATAAATGGCTTATATTTTTGCCTGTCCCCCTGGGAAATTAGTGGGATAATCCCAAAAGTTTAGGCAGTAAATAACGACATTCAGCTGATTGTCAGACATCATAACTGTCAGAAAAATGTCTATAAGAACAAATCTGTCACTCTAGGAACTCATCAAAATGTTATGAGAGTAATATGCAAAATATGTCCCATCTCTATCCCCATGTTGTAAAGCTATGACCAGAGTGTGTGCAGTAACAGAGTGAGACATATGTGCATAATAACGTGGAATCCAGTAATATGTGTGTGGCAACATTCAGGTAGTGTGAACAAACATTCGCTCCACAGGTCTGTCAGATAAGAAAACTGTGCTTGGAAATAAATCCTGGACTGGTACTGTTTATTCTGGTATTAGATGGCATTGTTAGTGTTGCAGTTTCTCTGAATAATAATGTATTAGTCAGCACTGTCAACCACACTGTGGTACACAATAAAAATGTCTAGGAATGCCTGTATAAGACTGTTGTAATTACAAGGTCAGACTGTAAAACCATGAGAGACTTATAGACAGAAAACAGTGAAGAGATACACAGCAATATCTAAATAGCATACTCAACTGTGATGTAAATTGTTTTATTTTTAGCAGACACAGCCATGGTTTGAATCCTGGGAGTGGTAGTAAGCTGTATGCATAATCAAACCCTCAACTGTACAGATTTGTTCAGAATGTCCAGATAATTGGCCCATATCTGCTGCCTGTTACCCTGTCCCCCTGTCAAATCAGTGTGATGATCTCTGAATTTTAGACAGCTTTTAATGACATATAACTGATTGTCAGACCTGTAAATATTCAGAAAATGTATATGAAAACAAACCTGTCATTGTAGCAACTCACCAAACGTTTATGAGAGCAGTTGTCAAAATATGTCCCATTTCCACCTGCATGTTGTCAAGCCTTGACCAGAGTGTGTGCAATAAGAGATTGAGAGGTATGCGCATAACATCAACCTGGAATGTGGGAATATGTGTACAAACAGTCAGGTAGTTTTAAACAATTCCTCCACAGGTATACTAGGTAAGAGTTGTAGACTGTAGGTAAAACACAGTTCACGTATATACTTGTCTACAAACATACCACTATCCAAACTAAGGCCATAGGGTAGTGTAATAATACCTGTAAGGTACAGATTACAGCAGTGACTAGGAAAGCTGTGAGCACTACAGGGATATATAAGTTGTTAAGTGACATCCCCCCAACACCCCCCCCCCCCCATATCTGCAACAATAATCTAAATACACAACTCAATGTGTATGTGTACAATTAAATCTACTGTTGGGACATATGGCCTATTGTTTGATAAATATTGAAATGTATTTCTATGCATGTTCCATGTTGAAATACTCCCACATTGGTGGCCTGTTGCTATCAATATAACCTGCATGCTGTTGTAATAGCCACTGTGGTTCCATATATGCATGTGTTCTCTTTGTTATACATGTTCCAAATCTGGTGTTTTGGGTTGATGGGAATATCTATCCATGCTATTATACCTAATCCTGGAATATGTTGACTATTACTAACCCACATATGTTTTAAAATTGCAACACCATAGCATGTTTGGGAAGGCCAGTCCTAGCGGACCCACCTCTCCCACCTCATCTGGCCATGGCAATGAACAAAAGCACGTCTGGGGCCCACCCCGGGACCTCCTCATTTGCTGGTTCTGCACCACCTTTGGGTGGAACTGCCTCAGGGGATGGGGCTTGCCCCCCGGGAGCGGGCTTGGACAGGAAACTGTCACCCATCATCAGGTCTGGGGTCTGGTGCGTCACTTGCTCCACAAGGAGTTTGGAGAGCTGCTACGCCAGCTTGAGGGATGCTTGGTGCATTTAGAGGGTCAGCCTGTCCCTCCTACCCAGCCCCCATCACAGCCACCTTCAGGGCCACAAAGGTGCAGTGATGACTGCCCATGGGTTGGGACCTCAGTCCCACTGTTTCCATTTGGGGGCTCATGGGCTTCCAACTTCCAAACACCCCTCCCCATCCAAGGTGTTTACCCCCTCACATGTGTCATATACCACCCCTGTATGCTGTCTTGTCTGTCTTGTCTGTCATCCTACCCAACCTATCTCCCCAAATATACCTACTATCCTTCCCCAACATCCTACTCTCACCTTAAAAGAAGAGCAATCTATTCCCGAAAAAAAATCTCCCCTAGCTATTTTCCCTATTGTCTTTCCCTCTTTGTTCCCCCTTTTCCACCACTTTCCTATCACCCCTTTTTCTTTTCTTTTAAAGAAATTAGCACAGGGGTAAGCAGGAGTAAACACTTTTAAGCAGTAGTAAGCAGGTTTAAGCCTGTTTGCGTGGGGGTAAGAAATGCGAACACAGAATAAGCAATTTGAAGCTAACTTTCTGTAACCATATTTAACCGGAAGTTAGCATTGCTTACCGTCACACAAACCCGCGCAAACCTGCTTACAACTGCTTAAAAGTGCCTTATTCGCTCTGTATCCAACATCCCTTGTTCTGCCCAGCAACAAAATAATCAGCCTTTGCAAATCTCGAACCCAGGACCCCGCACACCATAGCCACAGTGAATTACCACTACATCATATGAGCTGTACCTAACATTGGGGTATTGTCAAACATATCATGCAGCACAGTCATTCAATATTAGGGAAAATGTTTTTATATATGTAGATGTATGTATGTATGTATGTATATATATATATATATATATATATATATATATATATATATATATATATATATATATATATATATATATATATATATATATATATATATATATATATATATATATATATATATATATATCTGTTTATATACAGACATATATATATATATATATATATATATATATATATATATATATATATATATATATATATATATATATATATATATATATATATATATATATATATATATATATATTTATAATTTATATTTATATAACATAAATTTATATATATATATATATATATATATATATATATATATATATATATATATACACATATATAAATGTGGAGTGCAATCGCACATTGGAACCACATCCTGAATCTCTCATTCTGTACAGTTGAAGGTTTGATATTATTACCTATAGATATGTAGAAAAAGAGTAGATGTAGAGGGTGCACAGTATATCCAACAACCATAAGTCCTGTATTTGCCACCTATTAAAATGTCCAGTGTGTCACTCATTCCCACAAATTATAATATTTTCATGAAACATATACCCACACACAATGCAAAGGACATGACACCACACACCAGTATGCATACACAGAACAATTTATTTGTGTACTATTGAATTGTTTATGCCATTTGTTACAGCACGTAGGTGTTTGAAATACATAATCACTGATTAATGCAAGTCTCGCACAAAACAGTTGATGCAAGTAATGTGAAACATATAACATACTATGCTGTCCAGGCTGAGGCCTTCAAGTAGTACAACAGTAAAAAAGCACTTGCCTTGAAGATAAGAAACAATCAACAATTACAGATGTAGTTCAGCAGCCTCCAATTACACTCTGTACTCAACCCCTAGGGGGAAACGTAGTAGTTGTAAAAATATCAATGTATCTGTTGCATAACAATGCTTAAATTAAAATGTCACTATCACACTGACAAAAAGAACTGTGTATACCACTGTAAACTGCAGGCCACCACTGTTCTCATGGAGAAAAGTATGGAAATGTACAGCCATATACCTCAATGTGTCTTAACATAGATATCCCTCACATGTTGTAACAGCCTAGGTTAAAAGCATTGAATACCCCTCCCCCATAAAAAGTTGTACAAAGGCAAATAACACTGTGTACCACACACTGACCTATGGAATGTACAAGGTCACACATGTTTTGTCCAGCTGTTGCCCTCATATATATGGACCTACCCCAGACAAAACATAACAGCCAACCCTCTGGCCATCATGTGGATAGGCCCACAGTTGAGAGCTATGCAGATAGACTGCATTTCATGCAAAACTAGCATGTACACACAAACCCTGTAAAACCAGCAGTATGCAATGCAGGCAACAGCACTACTTACACTCTGTCTGTAGTTCTTGAACCTTATACAAACTTGCATGTGTCCTGTGTCCGCAAGTCCTGTTGTGGAAGGTATTGCCACCTGCTGTCTGTAACAATGCTGCCTACACACAGGAAGGATGTCTTCCATTCAGGAAAGGTAAAGGGATAATCCCCCACAATTCTGCAGGCATTTATAGTAGTGGGTTGCTATGAGATTGGCTGTTGGGAGTAGTACACAGCTGGCTGTATGCAATTAGCAAGTGGATAACACCAATTGGTGCAGAGATCATCACCTGCTCCTGAGCAACATCTATAAAAGGCATGCTTCAACCTATTCAAAGTACCTCAATCCCTGTAGTGGAGAGAGACTGAGAGAGAGAGGGAGATTGAGAACCCCCCCCCCAAAAAAAAAACAGCCAAAACAGAACTAAACGTTATAAACAAAAGTTATACAAACAGGAAAAACAGCAATCAAGCCAGACATCCTTGAGTTGCAACACAGAAAAGAGCATACTACTACAACAGGTATGTAAACCATGACACCATTGTATGTGAATGTAGTATTTGGTCTGTAATAATGGGACAGATGATTTTGAAGGCTTGATATGTGCCATCAAGACTTGCAGTAATGATGTCCTGCTGAACAACTGCTATGGGCATAGCATCTAGCCCTGTGGGCAGTGGGCCATACCTGTCAACTGTGTGGATCTGCACAGAATGACAAGATGTAACCCACCATAATGTATGCGTTGTTCCTCAAAACATGTATATGAGTCTAGCAAATTGCTGAAGGTAGGAGAAATGAAGTAATTATACACACATGAGTGTCAGACCTCAGCACCTGCAGAACAGTCATGTCAATGTGAAATGTATCATGCACAAACATCATAGGTGTGTAATAGACCTATCTAAATCTGTCCCTATATATTCCCCCTACTTTGAGGCTGTGTCCACATGTGATGCTCTGTGTTGTTGCAAGGCAGAACAGTGCAGCAATTCAGGAAGGCATGTCAGAGTGTAGACCTCATGCCTGAGCTGACTATATATATATATATATATATATATATATATATATATATATATATATATATATTCATATCACTTCAATGAATGACCGTTTCACTGACACCCATTTCACTTAGACCAAATCACCTACAGTTCATTTCATTGAAAGTTAATTTCATCCAAAGCCCATTTCACTTACAAGTAGTGGTCTTAGGAACGTCAAAGGTATATGTCCTTTTCCCCACTGTAGTGTGATATTGGTGTTAGTTGCTATAGTTAAGGGGTTGTGGGGGGGAACACCCCCCACAATGGGGCGTGTGGGGGGTGTAGACCCCCACGTAAGTTGTTTTTTTGTCTGGTGTTGTTTTACATTATATGGTAAAACCCAACTTGGTGTGGGCTTATGGTCCCCCCACACCACCCCTAACTATGTATACTAACACCAGGATTGCAATACAGTGGGGAAAAGGACATAAACCTTTGACTTGCCTTACAGTACTACTTGTCAGTGAAATGATTATTAGGTGCAATGACTGTTAGATGACATTAACCTTAGGTGAGTTTGTCTCAGTGAAATGGATGTCAGTGAAATGGTCTTTCAGTGAAGTGATACAAATCTGTATATATATTTAAAAATGTCCCCACTGTTGAATGACTGTGCTGTATGATATGTTTGGTACCACCTCACACATACCTTCAGCCCAGATGGCTTACTGGTAAATATATGTGGCTATAGTATGCAGGGTCCTGGGTTACACACCTGCAAGGACTGATAATGTATGTGCTGGCCAGAACAAGGGCTGTTAGATACATAGTGATTAAGGCACCCGTAAGCACATGTTAGTGGGTGCAAAATGGACAGTCATGTATGGTGTGACATTTGTGTTGGTAACACATAGACCCTGTGTGTGTTAAGGTGAGAGTGGAATGTTAGGGAAGGATAGTAGGTATATATGGAGAGGTAGGGTGGTTTGGAAAACAGACATGATGGACAAAACAGCATACAGGCTTGGTGTATGACACATGTGGTGGGTAAACACCTTGTACAGGGAGGGGTATTTGGAAATAGGAAGCCCTATACAGGCCAAATGGAAATAGTGGGGCTGAGCTCCCCACACATAGGCAGTCACCACAGCACCTTCACGGCCCTGAAGGTGGCTGTGCTGGGGGCTGAGCAGTAGGGGCAGGCTGAACCTCTGCATGTGACATGACATCACAGTTGTGTTGCTGATCACACAATTCTCTACAGAGCTCCCTAGGCACCAGACCCTGGACCTGACGTCAGGTTACAGGATCCTGTATGTGTGCACTACCAGGGGTGGCACAGACCCCATCCCCTGAGGTGGGTCCACCTGTAGGTAGTGGAGGACCAGCAGATGAAGATGTCCCGTGTCAGGTCTCAGATGTGATGCAGCCTATAGCTATGGCCAGATGAGCTGGAAGAGGTGGGTCTGCTGGGAACAGCCTTCCCAAATGTGATATTGAGTTGCAGTGTTACAATATATGTTGTCAGTAATAGTCAACAAAATCCAGGATTAGCTATAACAACATGCATACATAGTCCCAGTAACCCAAAACACCAGATTTGGAACAGATGCATAGCAAACAGAACAGATGCATATATGGAACCACAGTGGCCATTACAATGGCATGCATGTGACATTGTTAGCAACAGGCCACCAATGATACTGTTTAAACATGGAACATGAATAACAACAAAGTTCATTATGTGCTGCACAATAGGATATATGTCTCAACAGAAGGTTTGTGTAAACATACCAAGTGGTGTGTGTTCAGATTATGTATGCATATATGACCGGGTGAGGGAGATGTTAAATATCAAGTACAATAACCTTGCAGTATGATGTCCTCAGACCTTGTCAACTGTTTATGTCTTTTAGATACCATGTCCAGGTAAAGGTTGCCTGCATATACTGCAGACGAAACAGACATTATTGTGCAGTACCTCATGCAGCATCACAGAACCCTGTTTTCATGGACATCACATGATATGCAGGAGAGGACTGCCCTGTGGAGTGAGCTTGCCCGCAGGGTAAATGATGTTGGACTCCATAACTGAAATTATGAGCAGGTACGACATTGGTGTACTGACCTCATCCGGCATGCCCGTTAACATGCTGCTGCTGTCAGAACAGACCAGCAAACCACAGGTGGTGAGTCATACCATCCAGCCCCCACTGACTTATGTAGAGGAACCCCTCGCCAGGCTTGGGGCACCCATACACTGGCAAATTCCAGCAGCCGAAGAAAGTATTGTGGAGGTGGGTGCCACCCACACAATGGAGCAGGAGTGTCCAGTAAGGCCCCAGGGCACATTAGTAGACCAGTGCTGCTTATATATGCATATGTCAGATAATATAGTCTGTTGCTGCAGTGTGTTAAGGAGCAGATGTGCATAATCTCTAGCATTGTGGGTTTGTATAGATGATGTTCTGAAATGCTGCTCCCACCTTGTACCAATGGCACATGTTGGCTACTGGCATTACATTTCTCACACAACTATGTAGGTCCCTCTGGTATCCAACTAGGGCAGCAGCTTGCAGCTGGTGAGTATGGAGTTTTTCTATTTCACGTTTGCCAATACACTGGCCATGTTATGGCCATGCTATGTGCTATGCACACATGTAACACACCTACCCATAATGCATGCTGTACATGTTAATTTATTGTTGCTGTTAACTGCACTGCACCACATTTATCACCTTGGTGCCATATCTGGGTCTTGCAGTATACCGCACAACCTGTCAGTGCAAAATGTGTGGACAGAGATGAACATAATGATAGGAGGAATAGCCTACAGTATGGACATGTTTGACACAGTATCCTTCTAAAGTGTGGAAAACACTGTATACACCACTATCACAATGGCAACTATTCCAGATCTACACACTGGTAAATCACAGTACCACATTACACACTGTTTACAACTTGTAATGTGATCCTAAAATAAGCAATGCATGTGTATATGGAACCCTATGGTAGGACAACAATTATAGGAAATACATACCTTAACAAACACTGGACGCATATGTGTGCACACACTCCAAATAACATGTTATGGAAGCAGCTTGTGAGGTACTGACAGCATTCACTCTTCTGGAATACACACCTTCCATCACGTACAGGGCCTAGATGTTACACTAAGTAATGTTCTATTGTCCAAGACATCTGTCCATGACATCTGCCCACTCACCTGCAACAGAGGCAGCCCTGGCTTGCACACCTGTTACAAACCATGGAATACATCCCATATCCAAAAGGAAGCACTCAGGAGTAGGAAAGGTAGCCTTACACCAACATTGCATATACCATGGCAAACAGTGCAGACATTCATGTGTGTGTGTATGATGTATGGGACAACATTCAAGTCAGAAATAAACAGATGCCCATCCAAGACAGATAACAGCACATGTTGCAAACCGGTCACGGAGGCTGCCCAGACACATGCAGCAACACTGGGGACTTGCAGGAATTTACAGCAGGTACTGCCTGCACAGTACATGTGCCGAGAATTACCTGCACTCTGCATAATTGTGGCCTATGGTTTAGGGTACTCAGATCAAACAGTTGTTCCACAGGAGACATCATCCAGGGCTCTCTCCAGATACCATATGCATAACATCAAGTCTCCCACAGGCATATGTTGCAATGTGTTATGGTGTTCTGAGACCAAGGCTGAAACCTACAGACATTATTAATAAAGATACATTAGCTGCACAAGCATCGCCTCAGTCCACCTCACCCCCACCATCCCCATCTGTACCCTGCTGGTTCCAGTGTACACCTGTAGGTTTGCTGTTAATTAGCAGAAACTATGGTGGTAGACATGTTCTGCATGTGGAACACCACCAAGTCACATGCATGTGTGGCCCATATTTGTCATGCATCTGCAAAGCATATGTCCAAAGGTTACATAGAATGGCTGTATCTGAACATAGTCAAGGTCATGCATTGTGCAAGACATAACCGTAACTCAACAGCAATAGTGTAGGGACTGTGTGACCTCCAAGGGCTGTGCACATGAGCCATGCTTGCAATCTGGCAGAGTTGGGGGACATTTGTAGGGATGGGTGACCACATAATGGCAAGTGAGGATGGACCTTGCTAGTATACACCTTCCATGAAAGGTTACTGCTGTTGTTCACATACAGGTGCTGCAACAAAACATTGTGTTAAGGGTGTACACACTTATGCAACACACATATTATATGCATCACTATTAACATCTGCACAACTAACACATTTGTTTGATACTGCATGCGATTGCACAGGTCATATGTCAAATATCAGGTATGTGTAATGGTAATATATGCAGTATTGGGGCTCCATGGCATATCAGGGAAGATGGTGGCATGTCAATAAGGGTGTGTACACTCCTCATAGCCACAGTAAGCTTGGGAGGTTGTCAGTGTAATTGGATTTCATTGCTGAAACATGCACTGCTGATGATGAGATCTGCAAATCAAACATCAGGCACTCACTATTGCCATCTGTCCTTATATCAGCCCAGGTATATATCTGCCAAACACATAGGGGCTGTGGCAACAGAGCAAATATAACCACCACACATATACACAGTCAGCAATGGTGTGTACACTTGTGAGGTATGGTGCACAGTACATGGCAGGGTGCTGAACAGGTGCACAGCAATATTGTGTACATGGGTGCAGTGTGTTCCAGGGGAAGGGCCATCACCTGCTAACACAACTCACGCATCACAAACATGTATAATGTCGGTAACAGAGACTGAGATAGCTGCACTGCATGTTGCTGATTGCTATATGTCATGCATGCTGACATGTGGGTAATCAGAGGTGTCTGTAATATCTATTTGCCTCCTCACCTGTAAGTGTGTGTGTGTGTGTGTGTGTGTGTGTATGTGTGTGTGTGTGTGTGTGTGTGTGTGTGTGTGTGTGTGTGTGTGTGTGTGTGTGTGTGGGTGTGGGTATAGAGGTAAGCAATGACATACAGGTCTGAAAGTAAGGTTTCTGCTTTCCCCTCACAGGTGGCGAGGTGGGTCAGGGTCCCTCCTGCAGGGAATCTGAAGTTAGTGCCCATACAAACTCTGACAATGATGATAGGTGTGATGAGGCACAGGTGGGGTTGTCAGTGGCTGAAGCTGTGCCATTGGTTGACATTCCACTGTTTTCCACCCCATCCCTGCACACAGTCACATTGCCTATACATTCCCCTTCACCAGTGGCCATAGATCAGGGGCAGTTGGCGGGTGGGGGCATGGAACAGGGCAGTGTGGGGACTATGGCAAGTGTGTCTGTACACAGCAACCTTAGCCTTTTGTCCGGCAGGTCACCACACAGGCAGATGTACAGGGGTGCTCATAGGAGGGCTGATGGACATCATGCCCCTGGCAGCAGTGCTGCACCTAGTGTCACCAGACGCATGTTTTGGGCCATCATGGAAAGACAGGCACATATGGAATGGTATACCAGACAGGGTCTGAGGCTACAGAGGGCTACTCATTCAGCTGTTATTGACACCATCCATGATCTTGCAGGTGCCATCCGTTATTTTGCAGAGGTCATGGATAGATGGTTTGGCAAGCTGGTGGGACTGTTGACCGTACACTGTCCATGTTAGAGTGTATGGTGAAAATACAGCAACAGCCGTGTGGACGTAG
Source organism: Protopterus annectens (assembly GCF_019279795.1). Lineage (NCBI taxonomy): Eukaryota > Metazoa > Chordata > Ceratodontiformes > Protopteridae > Protopterus > Protopterus annectens. The sequence goes on from NC_056744.1 coordinate 836,918,108, forward strand.
GTCAGCAACACCAACAGGTGGAGGTCTACGTGGACGTGCAAGAAGTTGTAGCCACTCCCATAGTGGCAGTACCAGCACCAGCACTGCAGGGGGGCACTGTCAACACCGCAGCAGGCCATGTGCACATAGCCCTGACTGGTCCCAACAGGGACCCAGATCCAATGGACAGGTGTCATCTGCAGGGGAGAGTAACATATCTGGCCTTGTACCTGGTAGTGCCAGTGGAACCCCTGGCAGGCACAGTTCTCGTATCCTTGGCTGGAGACAGTGAACCACACACCCTGCCATGAATGGTCTGCAGCTGACTAACATACCCATGTATAGGGCAAGCAAATGGCCAGACTGTGTGCATATACACACACACACACACACACACACACACACACACACACACACACACACACACACACACACACACACACACACACACACACACACACACACACACACATCACCAAGACAGCTAGGGCACCTCCATACCTACACACAACACATCTTCACAGCCCAATTAATAGCAAAGCCGCCTAACACACACACATGATGTCAACCAAATGTCTCAGCCTATGTCTCTGGCAAACCCACAACACACCCTGTGCATATGATGATACCTGCACCACATCCCTGTCATCCATACCATTGATGCAGGGACAGGCTACTATGGTTCTGATGCACAGGGTGAATGTACAAAGGTGCATCAATGTAATGCTGTGTAATATGTTTTCAGCAGGCAAGTTTAATGCTTACATGTTGGGATGTGTAACTGTGTAGGCATGATACAATATAGCTGGTATTACCACTGACTGATAGTGGTCTCCATAATGTATTCTGTTTCTGTTGGAGGTGTGTATGTGTCATCGGGAGTTTGGTCTGCTGTTGTGTCCTACAATGGGTTTGGCACTGTGGTGACACATTTTGTCTGTGTCATATCCTTGGTACAGCTGCACACAGGTAATAAGTCTGTATAATAATTACTGCATGTGCCACATGGCTGATAGGTCTGAGGGGTGTATGCATGTGAGTGCATGGTGGCTGATGTCAGCAGCCCGTCTACAATGGACAATATACAGTGTACTGGGTGGCACACACCACATGTTTTTGTATAACAGACACACAGCACACACAGAGGCTTTGGTGTTGATGCTATACACACATATTACTGTACACATGGATACTGTATTTGTCAGTAAACACATTTTACCCTGTTTAATTCCAAGACATAATAGACAAAACATCACAGCAGTAAATAATCAGTCTGCTACGTTAATGTCATCAACAATGGTCCTGGCAGGGTATGTGTCCCCTTCCCATATTTATGGCAATCCTGGCATTTGTAAACATAGGTGTGCGGGTGTGTGTGGCACAGCCCTACACTTTGGAGGTTGTGGAGTGGTGTACAGCTGCAGATCATGTGATTGATGACTACCTAACCTGTTAACATACACTGTACAGTATTACAGCAAACTAAGCATTGGGATACACACAACAATAACCCCAATGAGGGTGGCTGTGTCCACAACATTAACAGCCAACTATATATACCAACTCCAGTATCAATGTACAGCTATACAGTGGGAAAGAGGGCATGTACGCATCTACCATCAGTTTTGATGGAAATAATTCCCATCACAGGAGTCCTTTGAAATGCCATCATATGCCAGTCAGTTCATGGACAGATGACCTCCTGTGATGTATATTCAGTGAACTGAAGTAGATACATTCACATACACACACACGTACTTGGCATCACTGACAGTAGAACCCCTACCTAGGTACATATTGATAATAATGTTTTTGGCGTAATTGCACACAACACACAGCTGTAGGATGAGGTGTGCCCTGAGTCTCTTCTTAGGTGAGGAACATCACTAGGCCTTGTACAGTATGGTAATGAGGGATATACTGGGTGTTACTGGACAACACATAGAATGCCCTACTGTCATAGACACATTGACAAACACATCACAGTCATAGACACATCTGACAGACCTGGGTTTACCAGTGCAAACTATCATGTCAGTGAGTCCATTTTGTTACAGATACCTTGCACACAGCACAGGCATCATTGGCCTGTATAGTGTACTCAGTTACATGTATGGCTGATGGTGACAGTGGTCCTCATACAGTGGACCTTGGAACATGTGCTGGGGGTACCATGGTGTATACCCAATACCTAAACCACACATTGGGTATGTTGCTCACTGACACCCATGATAATACTCTGACGTACCCACAATCACACATTGACCAGGACTGCAATACAAACCCTTGTCTATCTCAACAGTCCTACTACAGGGATATGCATTTATTGCACATGCCACTGGGATAGTAGGGTGATTGTTTGTCTTGGCTGTCTGAATGTCAGCAACATCACTATGCCTTACAGTGTATGGCAGTTGCACTGTATTTGGATAATGTGGCCTCAGAATGACATATCCTACAAATATACACCTGCACACATACACACACTTGCCAGGACTCAGAGGGTAACCCATGGCTATATAGCCATGTGTACAACAGTGTTGTGCTGGTACTGCAAGCTTCAGGTAGCCCATAGAGTGAAGAGTGGGACAAGGTACATGTAAGGTGCAGTTCAGCACCAGCCATTTCTAACTATGGCAATGGGGGTGTAGTGTGTGAGGAGGTCCTAGGGGTATTACCAACTGCAGGTTTACAAACACACAAACACTGTTATAATCAGCAATGCACAGTAACACATATGTTGGTACTGGGGCCCATAGGTGCAGGCATTCCTAGTTGTGTACCAGGATATTGTCCATGGATAGATGAGAAAAGTGGGGATGTGGATACAGTGTTATCATGGCACCTGAAATTTGTCAGCAGGCCATCTATCAACTAATGTCACATGAATGATTCCTCAGGGTAACAGTTACATGCAACATACAATCATCTGGTTGTCTCTTGCAGAGGCCCAGTGAGGTGCACCAACTGACCTGTATGCAAACTATATTACATAACATGGCCAGTGTCTGGGTTGGAGACCTATAACCAAGCATGTTCTGGTGACTGTGCTAGTGTAGTTGGGGAATCCATGGCATGTGGTGTATACAGGTTGTGGTTTCATACTTGTGGCATTCATAACACAGCTGGGCAGACATGTCAGAGTCAGTCCAGCATAGATTGCCTGTGAACAGCCCAGATGGATACCTGACATCTGCACATCTGTACAGAGGACAGACAGACATCAGCTACCCAACTGGTTATGCATTATGATTACTGTTTTGACAGATAGACATCTGACACTGATAGGTATGCCAGTATTACATTGACATCTGACACTGATAGGTATGCCAGTATTACATGACAGCAGGCCTCAATGACATGTCCTATACACATAGTAGTCTACAGTTAATATCCACATATCAGATCAGTATCCAGTAGCAAGTACTTGATAACACACAGCTCACACACTGACAACACAGTAGTTAGTAGTCATACTCCAGCTTTGAATGCAAGGGTGTATGGTTCCAGTACTACAATCTGCAATCCACTCTTTCTTGGGAAAGTGCTGTCAACAGTGGTAATTTAATGCTGTGACTGCATATAGCCTGGGATACTCCCCATGTATGAAACACATACTACAGGAAGAGATTGATGTCCTAGCCATATATACACAGGTGTCCCAGACAGCATACCACACCCCTTGCTACTGTACTGACAGCACATAGAAGCATGTTATGTACATTACATGAAATACACTTATTAATAATGTCATTACCCTGCTTTTTTATCAGACTGGAATGTGATCAGTGCTTACCAAGGCTAAGCTATACTTAGGTGTAACCATTGCTTAAATGTAAATGCTAAGCTGATTTGCGCACTGGTAAGTGAAGCTTACACAGTGTGAGCAAATATTCGTTTAACCATACGTTAGCAGTGCTTACTGTCACACAAACCCTCGCAAACCCACTTAAAGCTGCTCAAAACTGCCTTAACCACTCTGTATCCAACAGTCCTTGTTCTGCCTAGCAACAAAATAAACAGCCTTCACAGCGCTTGAACCCAGGACCCTGTACACTATGGTCACAGCAGTTAACCACTAAGCCTGATAGCTGGTGCTTTTTCACATATCTCTGCCAGTACACATACTGAATAGTATTGAACAACTGCTTTAACTTCTACAGTTGTGTAGTACTGTTTAATCAAGTATGTTGTGATATCTGACTATACACATAACAGATAACTATGGTGTTATACATCTGGGAAGGTATATACAACAATCAGTTCTACACATAGTGAAGTACCACACCAATCACAGTACTGATCCTGTGGAATACAGCAGAGACATAGCCAATAAAAATGAACAGTCTGACACAATCTGGTCAGTGCAGAGGTATACACTGACCTCCTTAGTGCAAGATGTGTGTACCACACCTCACAAAGTGGATGTTGACAGCCATGTAATTGGGGATATCACAAAAATACTGGAATAGATAAGCTCAAACAGTTGATGCATTCACACATTCCTGTCTGTCCTAACACATATTGACCAGGGGAGCAGAGGTCCCAAGGCCACATACTACACACTACTTAGTGACATACATCTTTACACCATCCCACTGCTTTTTTGGACATACACAACAGTTATAGTGGGCAGGCAACAGTTCATCCGACAAATATCTGGACATAACATCACACTAGGTAAACACACTGATCTGCTAGGCATGTCGGAAAGCACTGTGCAAACTACAGGTAGACTGCCATAATACTGAACTAAGTGTCCTATGGGAGTATACACATGTACGTGCAGCAGGTATGTAACAGCATGGAGTAGCAGACACCAATGTGAAAATGCATACCGACAACCAATATGAACACAGTCACAGTCACATTAAGGTAAGCCTAATTAATATTACACTATATGTACTGGGTGAACAACACCACCCTCATATGAACCACTCACACAGTAACCCTACATATAGTCTGCCAATACACAGTGTAGTCTGATGCCTGACTGTGGTATGGGACATGTGTTGGTCTGGCCCTACAAACATGTACACTGATAAGGTACCATCACCTGGGGCAGCATGCAATATCTGATAGAACAGGACCAAGGACATTGATATCTACCACAGTCTGTACACAGGCCAGGTAACATATGCACAATACAAACTCTGTCAACAATCACCATAAGTACACAGACCTCAATATTGTACACACTGCAACAGAATGTCCAGGTTCTGTACTGAAATATGAGGCCTACTATACATAACATGTCTAGCACTGTGATATCTCACTAACTTGTTACCAGATATGATTTCAGTAAATAATGATGTGCTGTAGATATGCACCTCTTACTGCATGACATATGGACAAAAGGTGACAGACTTGGGGAACACAGGCACAAACACAGCACCAGTATTGACATATTACTCTGACCAGGATTTGTTGTGTCAAATGTCTTCTGAGAGATATGAAGTCAGTAACTCACATGGATGTCAGCATGTATTGACTGCAATCATCAGAGTATGCTACTGCATATCTACAGATAGGAAATGTGTGAGTAACAAAACACATGTAAGACTCCAAACTCTGGACAGTCTGCAGATGGCCCTACAGGTGAGACTTTCCTCATCCACATAATGCTGTCATGCCAGACTTCAAATCATGTAGAACAGCCATATCCACACAAACCCTGTTAAACCAACATTACTTAAAATGTAGAACAGCATTACTTACATTATATCCCCATGTCTGGAACTTCTCCCTTCTGGTTGTTGGCTGTCTCCACAGTGTATCTTGTAAAGGTATTTCCAAATACCCTCTGTGATGCTGTTTGTCAAACACCCACATGCAGTACTGCTCACAGTGAAGGAAAAGAGCCCACACCCACATGAAGTGCTTAATTATAGTTGCATGTTTCCAAGCAATTGGCTATGGAATGATACCACAGCTGTTCCAGATGCAATTAGTGAGTGGGGGACTGCTATTCATGCATAGGCCATCACCTGATCATGAGCATTCCTTACAATAGTCAAGCTGCTGCCTATGCAAAACACTTGTACTTTTCTACATCCACCAGAGAGGGAGAGAGACAGTGAGACAGAGACAAAGTAAGAAAAGAATGGTGTAATACAGCAAAAGCCAAGTGTGTTTGTGTAGAATACATGGGTGGAGACTGTTCTGAGTACTACAAGGGTCACCCATATTGTTCACCAATCCATTATGTCACATGTGGAGCTACGGGTTGTGTACACTAGCCTCTCTGCTGTTTCACATCTGTTGTCCTTGTAAGGTGGACATTGTGAAATATAGTATGCCCTCAATATAATAATTTAGCAAAACCCAGCCCACAATGCCTCCTGTCATTACACAAGCACAGTCATCTCCACACAGGATACTGATGACAGACACACACACTTGCCAGTAAGGAGATTCAAACCCCTACTTAGCTATGTATTGCTACTGCAGTGTACTGCATTTATCACACATGCTACGGTGCTTATTAGGGGTATATTGTCCCAAGATACTTCTATGGTGAACATCACCAGCCTTTGTAAATACTAGCATTGGGTGATGTGGTCAGTGAGAGTTTACAAAAATTATTTCACCCTACTCACACATTTCTATTTACCAGTGGTGGGGTTCAAACCACTATCTAACAACTTTTACAGGTCATTATGTTACCCATTTACCACATGCACCACTGTCCTGACATAGTTTGGGTTTCACAACAGGTACTTGTAAGGTGGATGCTATCTGCAGGACTGCTAAAGTCAGGCTCTGAGATGTGTACTGGCTGTAAATGGGACCAAAATCATTGAGATACACACATACATACCCACATGAGATTCAAACCCATAGCTGTATATCAACTACTACTATGCTGTTCTGCACTTACAGCATGCACCATAGGCCTTACAGGGTTTGCCCTTATCCAAAGGTGTATTTGAAGAAGAATGACATCAGCAAGCTTGGTAAAGTAGGGCAAGTGGAGGTGTTGTGACTGTGACTGGCCTCAAAATCATTAAACTCTGCGCACACTCACAGTTGCCATGTCTGGGATTAGAACTCCTATCTGACTAGCAAGTTACACTACAGCATTATGCAGTTATCACATGCGTCACACAGATTATAGAGCTAGCTTTTATCCAAAGATGTATTTCAAGGTGGATGACATCAGCACGCTTGGTAAAGTGGGGCTATGGGAGGTGTTGTGACAGTGAATAGCCTAAAAATCATTTATCTCCACACACAATTGCCATGTATGAGATTAGAATTCCTACCTGACTAATAAGTTACACTACAGAATTATGCAGTTATCACATGGACCATGCAGATTATAGGACTAGCCCTTCTCCAAAGGTGTATTTCAAGGTGGGTGACATCAGCAGGCTTGGTAAAGTGGAGCTACGGGAGGTGTTCTGACTGTGAATAGCCTAAAAATCATTAATCTCTACACACAAACACACAGCTTCCATGTCTGAGATTAGAACTCCTACATGATTAGTATGTTACACTACAGCAGTATGCAGTTATCGCATGTGCCACACAGATTATAGGGCTAGCCCTTCTCTAAAGGTGTATTTCAAGGTGGATGACATCAGCAGGCTTCGTAAAGTGGGGCTATGGGAGGTGTTGTGACTGTGAATAGCCTAAAAATCATTAATCTCTACACACAAACAGTTTCACAGTTGCCATGTCTGAGATTAAAACTCCTATCTGATTACTAATTTACACTACAGCATTATGCTGTTATCGCATGCGCCACGCACATTACAGGGTTAGCCCTTGTCCAAAGATATATTTCAAGGTGGATGACATCAGCAGGCTTGGTAAAGTGGGGCAATGGGCGGTGTAGTGTCTATGAATGGCTTCAAAATCATTGATTCCTACATGCAGAAACATACACACACAGTTTTACAGTTGCCATGTCTGGGATTTGAACTCCTGCCTAACTAGTACATGACACCATAGCATTATACAGCTATCAGACATGCCACAGAGCTTATAGGGCTAGCCTTTATCCAAAGGTGTATTTCAAGGTGAATGACATCAGCAGCTTTGCTAAAGTAGGGCAAAGGGAGGTGTAGTGTCTATGAATGGCCTCAAAATCATTGATCCCTACACACAGAAACATACACACACAGTTTCCCAATTGCCATGTCTGGGATTAGAGCTCCTGCCTAACTAGTACATGACACTATAGCATTACACAGTTATTGCACATGCCACAGAGCTTATAGGGTGATCTCTTATCCAAAGGTGTATTTCAAGGCGAATGAGGTCACAAACCTTGCTAAAGTAGGGCAATGGGAGATGTAGTGTCTATGAATGGCCTCCAAATCATTGCTCCCTACACACACAAAGTTTCACAGCTGCCATGTCTGGGATTAGAATTTCTACCTAACTAGTACATCACACTATAGCATTACGCAGTTATTGCATGCGCCACAGAGCTTATAGGGATGATCCTTCTCCAAAGGGGTATTTCAAGGTGACTGATGTCAGCAGGCTAGCTAACTAGGACAATGGGGAGTGCAGTGTGTGTGAATGGGCCATAATCCATTCCTCTGGAAACACACACACACAACACTCAGTCACACACAACTTTACATTTGATAGGACTGTGTATATGACTGCTAGATGAATAATGACTTGTACTGTCATGTTGCACAGTTATCACAAGCACCACAGGCACTATAGTGATGAGGGCTACCAGAAGCAAATATCTATAGTGATAGACATTGGCACATCATGTGATATTGGCCAATTGGATATGTGGTGGGTGGGACAGGCCTCATGATGGGAAGCTCTTTGTCACTGTCTCTTTTCCCCACATCTCTGTTTGTGTATGATTGACCTATTATAGTGTGTTGTCCTTAGATATATGTGTGTATTCCTATCCAACATGTGTGCAAAGCATGACTGGTGTGCAATGTGGTGTGTGTGTGCACAGATATCTGTGACTGACAGATATGTATAGTCCACTGTTGTTGCCAGACATCATTCCTGTTAAGTGTGGGAGCATGCCCAGTATGATCCTTCTGTATTTTGTTGTCAGACATGGGCTTTGTTTCTTTAAGTGTAGGAGCATGCCCAGTATGACCTTCTGTATTGAATGTGTGAATCCATTCCAGGTAGGTTGTACTCCAGTGCAGGCATTTGTGTTCTACACCTACAGGTAGAAACCTGTTTCTGCAGGATATCTGTAGATCGGTTGACAATATGGAGCCACAATGGGTAAAGGATAGTGGGATACTGTAACTAATTGTGTCTGTGCTGCTTCTGCTACATGGTTTTGGTGTTAGCAGAGATATTCAGACATATGTTCAGTTTTACACTGTGATGTATTATGTCATCAACTACTGACAGATATATTTATTTGCTTGTAGTAATTTCCTGAGGAATACAAAATGAATGAAGCTGTGTTCAGTATTGTGGTCTGCAGCCTACATATTCTTAGACAATCATGCCATTCTGGATGGGGAGCTGCAGACACTTGCTGATGGGTCTGTATAAATGGTCCAGCACCTTGATACTGTGGTGGCTGAGAATCCCATACTTGCACATCCATTGACGTGACATAATGGACATATCCTGCTGTGGCCATACCTCTCAGCTGTACAGATTCACACAGGTTACCCAGAGGCAGGGCTCATATATCTGGTCATTTCCCCTTCACATTGTGGTTTATGAGCAGGTTTGTAGCCACCCATTCCTGGGTTTGTAGGCAGGGATAGTATGGGCACACATCAGAGTTTCAGACTTCACACACTCCATGGCTTCCATGCTTCCACCCCCTCTGTTATTCTATCCTCTTCCTAACATTATGCAAGCAATATCTGATAAGTATCCCTATAGTTATCACTTTATCCCAGTAGTATTTAGGGGTTGGTCCACAGTTCATGCAGTAGGACATGGTGGATATGCTACTGGGATTTGTCGACATGGCCTTGCATTTGTGTTCTGTGGACTGTGTTATGTCGTTATTTGGGACTCCATGAGATAACATACATTGGCAGTATGGGTGAGACACAGGCCTTTGACAGAGGACTGTAGGGCATTTGGTAGTGATGCAGGCCATCTGTAGCAGGCCAGTGCATTCTGTCACTCCTACAGTCCTAGGCTGCAAGCCACTGGATTCCCCTGGGTGACAGGGTAGGTGTGCAAGGTGTTAATGTCAATACCTTCTGTCCTTATTAATCCATTGGTGTGGATGCTGGCAGGGTTCTGCTTACAGCTAGGGACACACCTGCATGGGACACCTCTTCAGCATACTGCATTCTGTGGGTATTCCCATACAGAAGTGGGGGTCATATTGTACTCATTCCCAACAGCAGGGATATGACCTGTGATGAACCTGTGGCTGTTTGTGGGGTGAGCTGAGTGCATGTGTGCTATGGAAGCTTCTTGCAGCTGACTCACAGATATACGTGGGGCATTCCCCTTATGCTGACTTGTGCGGGGACATCAGCAGTTTCTCAGTACTTCATAACTATGTCTTTTGTGGTCTGCCAGTGATTGGCCAGACTACATCAGTATTCCATACTACACAGACAACTAATGTGCTGCTAACCTGTATGTACAATTCCAAAGGTGTGCCCATTTGGCAGTAAAATGTTATATACTCTCTGTTTAGGGTACTTCCACCTGTGTACTGTGTGTATGTCTGGGCCCACATTCATGCCATGTCCATCTTTCAGATGGTGACAGACATTACATCTGAACAACTAGTATGGATTACTGCTGGGTTGGGTCTTGCAGGGATGCATTGTGTTTGGCACTGCAGTTGTTAGAACTTGGCCCTGTCATCAACAGTACTGGGCATAGGCCACTGGGACACAACCCTCCATGCCTACATGCTGACTACTTTCACACAATATACAACATACAACAACCTAACACACAGAGCCCTGCATATTGTACATGTGCAACAATCTATCCTGCTAATTTGGACAGCTCAGGTAATCTGTGCGCAACTGTTATTATCCCCACACGTACACATTACTACATTTCTAAGTAGGATTGTGGGGGGGGGGCACACCTGACAACTGTAAATATTTGCTATGACTGTACTGGTATTTCAGGTACTCTGTTGGCTTCCATTTCATTCTTTATTCTGACCTATCATGCAGACTAGAGGCATATCAATGTAGTACAGATCTTAGGTTTTATTGACCTACATTTCAGTTTCAGACTTCTTACCCTTCAGAACTAACATCCAACTGCCTGACCTGTTGGAGTCTGTCTGTGTAGGTCTGGAGGGGGGGGCTGTTCTCCATTGCCATCAATCTGAGGCCTTAGCACAGCTTTTCTCAGTGGTTATCTACACCTGTCCTGCTGGCTGAGACTGTTGTTGGGTATGCGAGCCTCACTGACATGCATGTGTGTGCCTATGGACACACATTTGACCCACCACATGTCATGCAGTGGGATTTGTCACCTTGTCTAGTACTGTCTACTATGTTCACACCAGTATTTGTTATGGATTTCATGCTGCACATAGAGGTGTCTACTATCTCCTGCCATCCTATTCAGCCACTAGATTCCCTTGCATGCTCACATTCGTACCATAGATACAAGTAGCAGAACATACTACTCCATTCAGCAATTGATAGGGAGAGTGACTTACCTTGTATCTGTGCCAGTATTGAGGATGGTGCTGAAGGGATGACTATGTCAGTTGCACATAGTAAACTCCCTATAGATGGTTCAGCACAGATAGTGTCATGTTTGGCATCCCTTTTACTGTATGTGCAAGTCAGAGAGAGGTGTCATTCCCTGGGTTCCTACCATGTCAGTTTATGTGCTATGCGTTGCCTCTTTGCCAAGACCTGGGCATACTGGGCATGTCTCCTTCTGCCTACAGGAGTAGGCTCAGGTTGTTCCTCCTTTGAGTCAGTCTGTGCCTGTGCTGGCCTTGGCAATGGTGGGGGGGCTGTGTGGCCCTGACCCATGCTGTTCCTGCTGCAGCTGTTTCTGCAGGATCATATTGTGTAGCATGGCACATACAATGACAATTTGGGTACATGTAGCTGGAGAGTACTGCAAAGCTCCACCGGATATGTCCACTCACCAGAACCCTGACTTGAGCATCCCAAACACATGCTCTATTATGATTCTGGTTTGTGCTTGTGCCACATTATGGAGTTCTTATTCGGGTGTGTGTGCATTTCTGATGGGTGTCATCAGCCACAGCTCCAGTGCGTAACCAGCATCCCCCACTAGGTGGCCATATGGGATGTCCCCACTTGCAAATCTCTGGTACAGCTGTGTCATATGCCAGATGTGGGAGCTGTGATAGCTTCCAGGGCTGTCAGCACACACATTTATTATAATGCCCTGGGCATCGCACACAACCTGGCAGTTGATGGAGAGGAAGCCCTTGTGGTTTATGTAGACCCTACCCCGCTCAATGGGTGGTGCTTTGATGTGTATGTGCGTGCAGTCTATAGCACCCACTACCTCAGGGTATTCTGCTATTTGGTGGAAGAGACACATATTGCTGGCCAACGCCTCATGGGTGTTGTGGAAATATATGTGCTCACCGGCATGTGCTGACATGGCATCCAGGAACTGGTGGAGTACCCTGGATGCTGATGCCTGTGAGATCCCCATGATATCCCTAGTTGGCCTTTGGAAGGTACCTGTGGCTAGTATTCTGAAGCCTACACATACCTTGGTATCCACTGGGATGGGTTCCCCACTGTTGGTTCTGTGTGTGAGGAGTGGCCGGCACAGCTCAACAATTTGCTGTAGGAGGTCCCTGTCCACCCTATAGCGCTCCACTATCTCCAGCTCATGTAGCCCCTGGTAGGTTACCCTGTGTATGTACACTCTTTTTCTTCTCCTCACTGTGGGTTGGTCATCAGCATTCACATCCTCACTACCCTCAGCCTCTTCCACATATTGATTTATGAGAGCGAAAGGAGCCCCTATCATTTTGTTGCTTTTGTTAGGTAAAATTTCCCCGTTTGTGTACACCGATGGTGTAGAGTTTGTGGGAAAAACCAGAGGGAAAGGTGTTTGCATAGTTTATAGTAGTGCGCTGGACTGCTGCCTATGTAATTGGCTGATTCTGATCAATTTCACCTGCCAGCTATGCTAGTTCTCCTTGATTACCTTCCTACTGCTGTTTTCCCTTCCCATTGCCTTTCTGTTTATGCCCCGAGGCACGCCACACAAGCACAGTGCTCAGATGTGAACGGAGCTGCTATTTCCTGGTTTATTTATTTATTTATTTATTTATTTTTGTTTAAAATCCGGTGCGTGGCACGCACAACTGTTTAGGCAATGTAGATACTACTAGGCAGCTTCAGACACACCCCCTTCCTTAGATGTGCTTAGCTAAGGGCAAACACGGGCCACAGAGCTCCAATAAGCTTACAGCATGCATGACACACCCCCCTATGAAGTCATCTAGCTCTTAGGCTTACACCATGGTATTACTGCACCTACACGGTTGGGTGCAAGCTAGCACTGAGCGGCAATCTGTGATTCAGTATCATTGCCCTCATTTGCATAAGATTGACTAATAATGCATGATTACAAAACCGACACTCAGCCTTCCCCCTTAGCAACCACTATTTCATGGTCTTGTGTTATGCATACCATTGACTATTATGGAACAATTATGATTTTGGTTTAAAACCTTATTTCCAGCTTTTTTTATTATTTTCGGGCCGATCCCGTTTGTGCACCTCTGCCTTGGGCTTAAACCTCCGAAATTGGCCAAAAAAAATAAAAGTTATTTTTTATAATTTTGCAACTATTTATCATGCCAATGGCCATATATTTGGCCATTGGCTTGCCTACTCCATTAAATACATGCTTTATTTGGAGTTGTCATGCCTCTGTTTTGTAATATGCAGAAGTGTATTCGGCTAGTAACCGAATACATTTCTGCAGTCTACACTATTCCTGCATGGACACCTGCCTGCTTCCTGGATCTCTAATTCACCTCATTTGCATGGTTTTCACCAGCAAATGAGGTAATTAGCATACAGGGGTTGTGTCTGTGCAGGAATAGTGCAGGAGCGCTCATGCACATCCAGGGAGCTTATTCCTGGATCGCACGTCAGCCATATTGCCTGCAGCAGCTCTTGCACTATTCATGCACACCATGCAGAGCTTGCTGAATCCTGGGGACAGTTTATAAAATATATTTCCACAAGGGCTTACATTTCAAAATTGGTTTTAAGCTACACATCCCATTCAAGCCTAGTGGACAATCTGCTCTTAAAATACATATCTGTGCATACTCTTCCTTTTCTGTAAATGAAAATTCATCACCATCTTCTATATTTATTACTACAATCTGTATAATGTTAAAAGCAAAAGTAAGTTCAGTCCCTTCCTTTTTAAATACTTATAAGCTGTACTGTTTCTTTTTTCACTGTTTAATTTTTAATATTTGCTACATGGGGTCATGGTGTTATGTCAACTGTTGCCATCTATCTCGATCTACTGCCACTATCCTACCTTTTTCATAGTCACACCTGACTGTCAGAGGTCATCTCTCATGCAAACCATCCATCTCTTTGCTGGATGCCCTCATTTTCTTTTGCCTTCTTTCTGTCTGTTTTATTCACCAGATTGTCTTCTGATTTCCAACATGTCTCCAAACGTGAACCACTACTAGCAATTATACAACAGTGTTCATAGGTTCATAGGTTGGTACTAGGCTATCAGCCCTAGGGCCTGTACAAGCCTAGCCATAACAATTATCTGGCTATTTCTTCCCACACTATTTACTTCCCTGGACCCCTGTCTAGCAGAGCAACTGACGTGATCCCCGGAGTGAATTTCCTTTCTCCAATCCAATCCTCAAGGTTCCTTTTGAAGAGGGCCAAAGAGGCACTCTGCTTGACATGTATGAGCAGTCTATTCCAGAGTCTGGGGAGTCTCTGGGTCAGGAACCTATCCCTCCAGCATGTTTTGTTTATTGTGATGACAAGGTTAAGATCCCTGGAGCATGTGGCTCTGAGGGATTGGGATTTCTATAAGTGTAGCATGTCCAACAGCTCTGGGTTTGACATGTCCTTGTATGTTAAGCAGAGATCGCCTCTGAGTAGACAATATGCAACAGAGTATAGCTGCAGTTTTTTAAGGCAGTCAGCGTAGGGCATCTGCTTTAGGCCTGTGATTCTTTTAGTGAGGTACTTCTGTGGCCTTTCCAGTTGTTGCAGATGTCCTGAGAGGTACATACCAAACAGGGTGTTGTATTCTATAATGGATCTAATGAGGGATGAGTACAGTGGGACAATGACCTCCTTCTTTCTGGATGAAAAGCCCTTAGTGATGAGGTGTGCTACATAGAAGGATTTCCTGACTGTTGTGGTGATGTGGTTATCGAAGGTGAGACCACTGTCCACCTGTGTCCCTACGTCTCTTATCACACTTTCGGTGTTTAGCGTACTGCCAACTATGTGGTAATTCATGGGTACATGTTTTTTTTCCCAAAGGGGATAACTATACATTTCTTGGCATTGAGCTTGAGCCCATGGCTCTGGCACCAATCATCTGTTTCTGTGAGGCCCTTTTGTAGAGTATCCACATCATTTTGGGATTCAATAATGGCTCCCAGTTTGCAGTCATCTGTGAACTTTGTTAGCCAGAGTCCCTTAGTGTTGGCCTATACTTCAGAGAAGTAGATGCCAAACAAGAGCAGTCCCAGGACTGAACCCTGAAGTACTCCACTTGTCACTTGTCTGGAGCTGGATTTGGAGTCAGCTACTTTTACAGTGTGGGTTCTGTCAGTAAGCCAGTAGGCAACCCATTGAGTGACATAGGGATTAATGCCCAGCTTAGTAAGTCTATCTATGATTCCAGAGTGCGGGATGGTGTCAAATGCCTTGGCGAGGTCCATATAGGCTTTGTGGGCCGCCTTACCCTCGTCCACGGTTCAGTATTTATTACTTTTTTGACAGGAATTTTCCAGTGTTATTTTTGAAGCAGTAACAATATCCGCACTTCACACTGCAATACAAGAACTTGCTTTGTGTTTCCAAGGCCGGACATGTTTTTATTATAGCAGTCATTCAAGAGATGCTTAGTGAAACTTCCATTTGGCTTCTTTATTCATAGTTTGGTATTCAATGCAGTGAGATGCTGAAATAAAGGAATAATGATACATTATAGTGTAGCTCTGTTCCTGACTGAATTGTCCTTGTCTTCACATTAGATTCCCTCTGCCATCCCCCATAGTATCTTCTATTTTTAATTGTTTTGTGTTGTCAGTTTTGGGGCTTTGCTGGAGACATATATCTTGTAATGAAGGTGTGCAACTTTATTTATCTTGTCTTCAGCCGCCATGACAGTGTGATGAATTAAGCTAGTGCCAAGAAAAGAACCTAACAGCAGTAGAGCAGACTACAACAGTGGAATCATATGAATGGTAACTGGAACTTTTACAGCCTTGTTTAGACTATAGGTGTCCATCTAAGAAGTATGTTGGATTGACCCTTTTTGTTTGGGCAATGGAGCATGTCATCATATAGCCAGGCAATATGGTGCTTTTTTCAAATATAAGCAGCTTCTCTGTGTCCCACTGGAAGCTAAGGAGTTGGTGATGATAGAGCCACTATAAGTCCTTGAAACACCCGAGTTCATATTACAATGACCTGGCAACAACTATTTGTAACTGACAGCTCAAGGTGCCAAACATTCATGAAATGTACTTGAGCTTATCAAGTTATTGACAAATGAATCAAATGAATCAAAACAGCACATTTAAAATGCATAGAGGGTTTCACCCCATACCACCTCAGTCTTTTACACTCACTTTGAGGTCACTGCACATCAGAGAAAGAGTGACCGCCAACAGGCAATAAAAAACTATCGCACTCTTTATCCAGGAGACTGTGAGATCAGATTATTCATTACAATTACAAACTATAGTTTAAGAACTGCAGTTTTGCTCCTACATGATGTTAACAACAGCACACAAGTGCTACCTGGAGCTATTATGTCATCATGAATGTGAAACAAATAGATGTGATACAAACAACTCAGAGTGAGCCAGCAGAGACTGATCAACCAAAGCTTTCCAAGTAATAGACCTTAAATGCAGTTACATATGCTATTGCTGTCATTCACTGCTAATATACAAGAGCGTGGCTTGGTGTTTGGCTTCCGAATCTGCCATTCTCACCCCTTTTGGCTGTATTACTTATCTAATAATTACCCAAACAGGCAGGCTGTATCTCATTACTGCTTAGAATGTAGATAAAAGAAGTAGTAGGGGCAGCAGACTAGGAAAAATGCAAAGGCCTCTTTTTTATACATTTGTTATTCTATATGTAATATAGTTACATTGCAAAACTACGTGAGTTTTAAATCATTAATGGCAGCAGAAAAAATTCACTTTCATAAGAGACGCCATCTGACATGTAGAAACATATGTAAATATATGGTACAATTGTATAGATTATCAGAATGTTGTCTGGAATAGGACTCTCAGGCAGATTCGTGTTTTGCATGGATTCTGAATGCATAGAAATTAAGTTATTTTCTAAGAAAGATCTGATACTGGACAAGGCACAAGTATTGTTATAGAAACATTTGGAAAATGCATCCAAGTTAGAAGAAAGGAAGGCTGAGTATGTCATTAAAAAGGTGGCTGGTAGGCTCACCGAAATGCAAACATGTTTTTAATGCCAGATGTTTTTGTTGCAACATAATGTGAAATGATAAGCACAAAAATAACACAAACTTAGAGGTGTGCACCATGAGCTGTAAAAACAAATATCAGTTGAGAAGTCCAAGTAGACAGGTAAGTAAAATCACAGTCCAAGAAAATCGATAAAATCCAGGTTTAATGACAAGACCAAACAAACAGGAAACTGCAGTAGTAAAGCTTTCCGTTGTATCCAACGCTTCATCAGACATCAAATGCAGTATCAACTCATTTATATACATAATGAACATCAGCAATTGACAAACGAATCAGGTGCTAAGAATAATTAAGAACCATAATTACATATATTAACAAGAACTAAAAACAAACATATAAAAATATGTTTACATATAAAATCAGTGCTTTAAAGGTCTATTCACTAGGAAGGGTCTGAGTGTAAATCTATCATTAAGTCCAAGCCTATGGGCTTGTAACTTCAGAATCCATTTCCTCAGTGTTGTTCCTGATGTTACCCAGTCTACCTCCTTTGTGAACTAACTCCAAGACCTTGAATTTAAAAGAATGTGAAGAGTCATTATCTAAAACATGTTTTGCCAAGGCATTAGTAGTATTGGCTTTCTCAATTGCATAGGCATGCTCACGAAGGGTCCTGGTGGTCATTCCAACATAAAACAGTTTACATGCCTGACCCACATAAACCAAATTAGTTGATGTGCAATCAGCATAAAACCTAGACACGTATCTGTGTCGTGTGAATGGATGAACAAAGCAATCTGAAACAGCTATGAATCTGCATTGTTTGCAGGAATGTGCCTTTCTTACTCAAAGCCCAACCACTGGCTTCCGTAACCTATTTAAAGAATACATATTCCTATAGGCTACGTGAGGTCTAGTATCAACTAGTTTCCTTATGTTCTCATCAAACATCAACAATCTCCAGTTGTTGTTGAGAACCTGTAGAACATAGCTGTTCTTATTTGTATAAGGAATGACTATCCTGTTAATAGAGGGTGTGTTCTTGTTTAATGGAGGATCCGTATGTGTTCTCTTAAGAAAGGGGACTCTAGTTCTAAGACGATCACCAGTTCGTATGTTTTTATATACTTTTTGGCTATCATATCCTCTATCTATAAAATTGTTGGCTAGTTGCATTTTGTGATTGTCATAGGTGGTGTCAAGAGTGGTTAATCTAGACATCCTCATGACCTGGTTGGTCACTATGTTCTCATACACATGCCTGGGATGCATACTATTTCGATGTAGCAGATTATTCCTCCAACAATCCTTTCTAAATAGTTCAGTCTCAAATCCGTTGACAGTCTTAATAATCTTCACATCTAAAAATGTGATATCATTATCTGAGTAAGTACAGTCAAAACAAAGAAACTCTGTGGTGTGATTTAAATAGGACACAAATCCTAGTAGCTGTTCTAATGTGCCACCCCATATAATAAAGACGTCATCCACAAATCTATTATAGTATTTGAGATGCGTTAAAAATCCATTGTTGTCATTGAGGACATAGGTGTCCTCCCAATGTGCCAGTACCAAATTTGCGTAGGCATTGGCCCTCCCAGGTCTTGGAGTTAGTTCACAAAGGAGGTAGACTGGGTAACATCAGGAACAACACTGAGGAGAGAGAAGGGAAATGGATTCTGAAGTTACAAGCCCATAGGCTTGGACTTAATGATAGATTTACACTCAGACCCTTCCTAGTGAATAGACCTTTAAAGCACTGATTTTATATGTAAACATATTTTTATATGTTTATTTTTATATGTTTGTTTTTAGTTCTTGTTAATATATGTAATTATGGTTCTTAATTATTCTTAGCACCTGATTCGTTCTTTTGTCAATTGCTGATGTTCATTATGTATATAAATGAGCCGTTTGATACTGCATTTGATGTCTGATGAAGCGTTGGATACAACGTGAGTTTACTACTGCAGTTTCCTGTTTGTTTGGTCTTGTCATTAAACCTGGATTTTATCGATTTTCTTGGACTGTGATTTTACTTACCTGTCTACTTGGACTTCTCAACTGATATTTGTTTTTACAGCTCATGGTGCACACCTCTAAGTTTGTGTTATTTTTGTGCTTCTCTTTTAGAGAGGGTGCTTTACCTGGCAAAACACTGTTTTTTTGTTCATAATGTGAAATGATGCCCATGATTATTGTTATAAAGAAAAATACTACAGGAAATACCATGTGAACCCATAATGAAAGTTTATGCAGGTGCAAAAGATATTAGGACCACACAAGATAAAGAATGCAGGAAGATAAATGCTAATGTATTAATCTGCATGAGATGGAGCCTCTAGGCAGCTGATGGCTAGAGACAGTGTCTGGCTGAATGACTTGTCTAGAGTCACACACTGGGCAAATAGATTACAAGGAAGTGAAATCTAGGACTACAGGGTGAAATGTTTGACTTTAATCCTATGCACTTACATAAGTACTATAACAGAAAACCACAAAATCATATGGACCACTACTTGACCTAGCAGGGGTGATGTTAAATTTAGAAGTTGACATAAGAACATTGTCTGTAATTCCTATTACAGTGCAATCCATTATTACTTATCTAGTTAGTTGCACTGTTCACAGAACAAATCCTACATTTAGGAGAAAGTCTTGGCTGAATTCAGATTCCATAACTTGCTGCTGGAAGAACAACTGAGACTTGCAGAAAATGCCACCAGACTTTGTGTGTGTGTGTGTGTGTGTGTGTGTGTGTGTGTGTGTGTGTGTGTGTGTGTGTGTGTGTGTGTGTAAGTACATACTGTGGTTTGATATCCACAAATACTATAATACACAATGTCATTGTTGCATGTATTGTGAATTATGCAATTGCTGATTTTGTAGTACGGCAAATTCCACTAGTCATTTGTTAACAATGTACAGATCTGAAAAGTGTACTTCTGTCCATATTTTTCAAGGCATTCTGCAATGGCACCAGCACTCTCCTGACTGCTCTATGAAAGCTGCTAATTAACTAGAAAAGAGTGGCATGAGAGTACAGTGAATAGTGCTGCTGCATTTTCTCTCTTGTTAGGGTTTGTGGTTCACTTCTAACTTTAGATGTTATTATGTTGAATTTGTGTATTCTTCACATTTCTGTCTGGGTTTCCTCTGGGTATTCAACACTTCTACATCCAAAAGACATGCTGCTTAGACTGATTTGCTACCTTAAATTATATGTATATTTCTTCCACCTCTGAAGGACCCAATGCTTAGTTTGATTTGTATTGACCATCACTTTATATTGCTCATCTTTTTCTGCTGGGTCATCATTGCAAGGGAACTATTTTCTCAAACTGATTTAGCTATTCAACAAGATGAAATAAGTAAATGCATTTCTGCAGGAAAAATACTTAAAATTATTAGCCCACTGCAATTTAAAGCTGGTTAGATTTCAATACGCAGATCACTTTTAGTAATGAGTATTATATCTTCCTGAAGACTAGCATTTACAGTGTATAAACCACAGGGTAAGTAATGTGTCATAATTCTTTTTTTTTTCAATAATCATTTTTTATTATTTTTCACAACCATATTACAAATTCACACATTATATACAATATATACAAAATGCTTCCATTGGTTGATTTCACATATATATCAACCTTATGTATTGATCAAAGGTACAGCACTAACAATCAAAAGGAAAATAATAAAAAAAAAAAAAATTCAACATTAACAAATCCAAGCCAACAATCTGTCTTTTCTGTACATTTTCTATCTAATCTAAGGTTGATTTAGACTATATTCTGGTTCCCGAGAAAAAGTGGATAGTAACCTCTTAAGCCAAAATAAAATTAAAAATTTATGTTGTTGATATTTTTCTTGTGATCACTAATTAACAGTTTATGCGCTAAGATGTGTTTTATTGCCAACAATCTGAAATTTTCCCACGATGTCTGGGCTGGGTTCAACCAATTTGTGGCTATATATAATTTCATTAATAGGCAAATATTCATAATTACAATCGTTTTTGATTTATTTAGATTCTAATATGAAGAATCATAAACTCCCAAGAGAGTGTTGAATTTTGGTAACCCATTTTTGTAACTGCAATTTTAATGAATTCCACAATTTATAATTGCACTTACAACTCCAGAACATGTGAAGCAAATCTGCTGTCTGATCAAAGCAATGTGGGCATATGGGTGAATATCAAATTTGTGCAAAGTGAGGCAGTATAGTATGCATTGTTATATATCATCAGCTACCAATTTCTGAAGGGATACAGACTTTAATGTTAATTTAAATGCCTCCAATATCTTATTGTCATCTGGGAATATCAATTTCTCTCCAGTAACTCGATAAAAGAATATAATTATTATACTACCACTTTTATCAATTTATATGCTATATTTTCTATCCTGAGAAATGATTAAATCTTCCCTTTCATTTCAAAGTTGTTAAAATAGTTTATAACCAAGTCTTTTAGCTGTCTTACTATAATTAAATAGGAAATAGGGAGTTCTATTTCTTTTAAAATATCTTGTACTGGTACTCCTAGAAAAGGATATAAATGAAAGTACAGTTAACTCCATGATTAAAGGGAATTTCTTTAGATCAATCAATTGACCACCAATTGTTAAATTTGAGTTCAAAACCATCATATATTTTAGTAAATTTAAGGAAGCGAAAAGAGTTTGAATACTTTTGATGTGCTCCATTAGCTTATATTTACTCATTGTCCAATTATTTAAAAGGGTAATGCTTATTTCATTTATATGCAAGAGCACCCATTTGGGTGTCCATTTTCTATTATCACTATTGGCCTGAATCACTAAATAGTACATATCAATTTTTAGGTTCCCAAAGAAATCTTCCCAATCTTATATGAAGCTGTTTAAAGAATGTTTTGGTAATTCTGAGTTGTGCAGCTCTAAAAATATATAACATTCTAGGAAGAACATTCATTCTTATGATAGCTGTTCTTGCCATCATCGGTAACTTCAATCTACTCCATCTTTCAAGATCCAATGTTATTTGATCTGTAGTTGACTTTACATTGTTAATAAAAATCTCTATTTTCAGTTGAGAAGACAATTCCCAGATATTTTATCTTTTCTTCCGTCAATACTTGTCCTATTAATGGTAGCATTGAAAAAGGTGTGGGTGTCTTTAATGGGAATATTTTGGATTTTTTAAAATTTAGCTTGTAATTGGAAATTCTCTCAAAGATTTCTATTGCAGCTAATATTTTTCAGTATCGAAACAGGTGTGGTACAATATATGTTTAAATCATCTGCATAGGCAGCCATCCTAACCTTTATTACATACAGTACAGGAGAATTATAAAAAACATTTTGCTTAAGGTGTAAAAATAAAGGCTCCAAGTAAAGATTAAATAAGATGGGAGATAATGGGGGTACCATTTATGATTTTATCCTATTCGAGCATTCGTGATTTATAAATAAATTTGTGTATGCATTTCTATATAGTATCCTTAACATTGAGATAAACTCCTATATTAAAATAAGGTAATGTATCAAATAAATAATCCAAATTAACCCTATCAAATGCTTTCTGAGCATCAATAATTAGGGCATACAAATTCAGGTTTTATATTTAGCATAAGAGATTAAGGTATGGGTATTATCCGTGGTCTGCCTCCCATCCATAAACCCGCCTGTTCCTCTGATATTATTGGGTTTATTACCTTTTTCAGCCTACAGAATGGATGTCATGATTTTCATGTCCATATTTAAAAGTGATATAGGCCTCTAATTATCAGGATTTTTGGAATCACCTTTCTCTTTTAATATCAGAACTGTCCTTGAGGCATTAAAATGAGGATCATTAATTCTATTTAGAATGATATAATTAAAAGTCTGTGACAATACACTGCTCAAAATCTCACTAAAAGATTTGTAGAATTCCGAGGTCAAACCATCTGGGCCTGGGGCTTTGTGAGGCTTCAGTTTCTTGATTGTTTCGGACACCTCCTCAACTGTAATTGGTTTGATTAAATCTCTATGAAATTCCTTGTCAATATTAGGGAAAGTGATTCTCTGTAAAAATCTTTTCTGTCTTTATCTTGCATGATTGTCTGGTTCTCACCATAAATCTGATTAAAATATTTTTCAAAGGGCATCATGATAACCGCCTTGACAGTATATGTAGTATTGTTATAGTGTATTTCAGTAATTAATCGTGTTGATTTCATCTGGTTAATAGAGCTAATGCTTTCGAGGGGTTTGAATATGATTTGCATATTTAACTAAATTTCTTTGTTCATAAAGTGACAAATTTCTATTATGAAGTAAAAATAGTTCTTTTGACATCTTAATAGCTCAGTTTCTGTCTGTTCATTATAGTTCCTCATCAAATCTTGGTCCAGTAATTGAATTTTAGTTTCTAAATCCA